>NC_067457.1:9191040-9463540 GCF_025434085.1 Hippocampus zosterae
ATCCACACAATTGATTATATTTTTAAAAAATGAACTTGTTTCGATTGGCCGAAACTTGGAAGAGTCTTTGCTTTTTGGATTACTTTATTTTTCATTATTGTATATGGTAGTATTCTACACACTTTCTATAAAAGCTCAGCCTTTTGTTCATTGTAACATAAATCTTCAACAATCGTAAAAATAATACGTGATCATAATATTAATCTGTGTGACAAGAACGTTCAAGATCATTTGATTAAAAAACAAATTCTGAATTGAATCATATAAATGCCGTAGACTTAAAATTAATCCTGTCCGAAAGGTAGTTATTGAAGATGTTTTCTTTGTGGTCATTGCAGTACTGAGTAGTAACCACCGAGAGGCGCTGCTCGACAAAGACAGCGAGATGTCTTCTCTGCTGGAGAAGCTCCGACTTAAAGAGGCAGAGATCAAGAGGATGAGAGACGATGAAGCCCAAAGAGCGACATATCTACAGAATGCCATCCTCACTTATGTCCAAGGCTCCCCTCTGGCACAGTACAGCAGCTCCAAAAAATGACTCGATGACCTCAAACGAAAATTCTGAGCCTTCTTTGTTACAGCTGCCGCTGTTGTGAAAGCGCTATATAAATCAGCATGTATTGTATTGTATTGTTAATTGACAAGTGCTAAATATTTTATATTTCATCTTCAGAAACCTTGTAAATGGTGCTACTTCAAAACATTTCACCTTTCACGTTTTAATTTTCACCCCACTCACTGTAATGATTTTTTTTACTATTTTAATGAATACACATGGCTTTTCTGAATGTCACACGAGAAGACGACATGTGATGTATTAAGAATAAATCGTTTTTCAGGGTGTGATTATATTTTCCACCATTGGAACTTTTCCAGTTTGCTTCCATACAACTATATATAGTAGAACTATTTTAGAAAGATGAACATGTTCATGGCACGTTGTCAAAAGTGAAGTATAAAATCCTTCAACACCGTTTCTAGACCGTACTCTGTTTTAACAATTTTTAGACCACTTCAGTTGGGAGTTCTACAGCTGAAGCCTTTTTATTATGTCTGTCAAATCAAAATGCAGTTCACATGCCGGTAAGGATGCTTGTACTGGTGTAATGGTTTGATACTATTTCGATTTAAGGTATTATTTCATAGATTCTAAATCAATAAAATGTAATTTCATTAACGAATTATGTTTGTATTGTTTAATGGATAGCATGCCTTGTTCTGCTGTCTCCAGCTTTGGGTTAGCGTTCAGTGTATTCACTCGTCTGTGGCATGGGGCTGAAGATGCATGAGGTCACTTGTTTCTATTACCAAAGATCTTTGCTGTCAAGATAAGTCACGAGCCGTATTTTTGTTCAATGCTTTGTATATCCGGATTTTCCTGTCACAATGCCATTTCCAGGGCTTGTAGCGTATTTAAATCTGCTGGCGCAACGTTTGTTTTGTTTTGTTTTTACAACCCAAGACGTGCTAACTTTAGGCGACAATAATACATGTAATAGCACGCCTTTTAATTGTTAGCTACCTGACAACTTCCCTACAGTTTTTCAAGGGTGAAGTGGCATTGATTTGTTACAGAAAGGGTTAACAAATGTTGACAGTCTTAGAAAATAAAATATATGTATCAATGGTATCACTGTAAGTAAGTAAGTAATATATAGACCTAAAAAAATACTTGCGACACTCTAGGAAAAACCGGAAGTAGGGGGAGGTAATTTTCTTGTGCGCTGCAACGGTAACGGCCTTTCCCCTTCGAAACAGTTGTTCGGTACTTTCCGGACCCGCTCGGGAGCAGTCGTCGTCTCCCCTTTCACTGCAGCGCCTCCGCGGAGCAGACTGGCTCACTGCTCTCATCCGAGTCCTAAGTGCACCCTGTCGGATCTATTAAACGACCAGCGCCGGCTCCTCGGAAGCCCTTAGTTCGTGTACAAATGCAAGCTATCAAATGCGTGGTAGTCGGCGACGGGTAAGAAAAAAATTACGCTTGTCAAGATTCTCTCTCCCGTGATGTGTCCACGGAGGATGCTATGTAATAAAAAAGGGGCTGGGGCTCGCTGATCTGTCGATCGCCCTATTTTTGTGGACTCTACCCCTGATGTTCGTTACATTTTTGTTGTTGTGCTTCTTGGTTCTATTTCGTACCTTAATGGTGGCTCTTAAGAGTATCGTAAGGTTATTCGGCTAAAATGCGGCCATACGATGCGGGCCACCTACACGCCTTGTAGGCCACTGGAGGCAGGCTGAAGTGCTGATGCACGCTTAGGAATGTGTTGTCCTGTTAACAAACAAGCAGGCCTCGGTGCCCTAATTTTTTTCATTCAGTTGCATGCATGCATCTTCGTCATTCCCATGGTACTATCGACATAACACTTGCCGATTGAACCCACTGTGAAGCGATCGTCATAATTAAGCGAGGCAATGACAGACAAGCTCCAGTTACTGTTTTTTTAAGTCTGCAAAATAGCTGTAAGTAATGACACGTAGTTAGTGCACTTGTTTGAAAGAAACCCTCCGTTGCACACTTGAAGATGTATTGTTTGGGAGCATATGGACGTTTACAGGCAGGGAGTGGCCAAGTGGGTCAGTCTTGTTTAATGATCCCAGGGTGGATGTGTCACTGTTTTAAGTGGACCTCAATGCAGAGCATCTTATTCACTGTCCTGTGAACAGAATACATTAATTTGGTTTGCCTACGCTATTTCCACTGCTTACAAACACCCCTCAATTACGACACAGTTAAATACAACCCTGTATATTATATAGCATATAATACATATTACAGTACCATGTGCATATTCAGGGTGCACATTTTTTAAACTCTAATCCGTGACAGTTCCCTCCCCAAAAAATTGCTCGCTCTCAAACTAATTGGCAAGCTTTCCTGGAGTTCAGTAGACCGCCATTGCACATCCTACTTATGGTTCTTGTGGGCCACCAAGTAAATGACACTGGATACGTTTTGGTCTTGAAGTGGTCGGTTTCTAAAGTGAGTCAACGGGAAGGTCAAGTCAAATTAATTTTTTTATAGACCTTAATCACTGAAAAGTCTCAAAGGGCTTGCTTGACAGGCCCACAGGTGACAAATGGTAATGACATGATGATGACTCTTTTGTTATGTCTCTTATGTTACACTGGAGAAGGTTTTCATTTTAAATAACAATATGCAGAGAAACACGTAAGCGGTTACCATATGGAGATAGCGGGCCTACGCCCGCAACTTGTTGTAAGTAAATACTTCACTCATTCACATTGGAAAGCACCCACAGCTTTATGAATTAAACATCACAATACCAAGGAAGGTTCCTGGATTGTTTCTCTCCCGGGGCTCATACAATACAATAAATCATTGTTTATATAGCGCTTTTACAACAGCTGAAAAGGGGGACAAGACAAATACATAAGGTGCCTGAGAAGATCATTTATAAATACATTTTAGTATGTCAAATAAAATGCTGGAGGGTTAGCTACCTAACTTTAGGGAGCTAGCTAGCTAGCTACCTACAGTAGTTCCTGTACTCAAAAGATCAGGAACACAAATTAATGAAACATTAAATGACCAAATATTTGGGTTACAAAAAGAATGACCAATCCGGGGGTCTGATTCATGTTTTTTTTTTTAAATATGACCACATTTGAGTTTTTGCAGGTGTTAACATGGCCTTGTACAACAGCTTTGAAAGGATTATTGACTGCATGAAATGTAAATGTAGTATAAGATAAGAAAACCTTTATTTGTCTTACAGTGGAGAAATTCCCAATTTACAGCAGCAAAATTATGAAGGGGTGAAAGTAGAAGACAAAAGTATCTAAATAAATATAAAAGATAAATATAAGCATATAAAAAAATGGGTGAGTGGGGGTGAGTCCAGGTTTTCAGGAAATGGGCTCCCTCTACTAATATGTGTCACTGCCTGAGTACATTTCAGTTGTATTTAACTTTTCAGTGCCATACATTTGGAATAAAATTTAGAAAGTGTGGTTTCTCCGAGGTACCGTCGTGCTCATGTTGCAAAATGTAGCAAATGAGGTTACGTCGTTGCATTCTATTAATTCACCAATAGATGGTACTACACATTGTACCTTTTAGAATAGTCTTATTTAAAATTACTGTTACAAAAATTGAGCCCTAAAATTACTGACATGATTGAAATGGAGACTGGATTACTACACAGGCGGAAGAAGATTGAAACAGCAGCATAGTCTTTTGACTCAAACCAAAGTTACGCAACTGTGTGAGATACAATAGAACAACTCAATGGCCACAAGAAACAACAACGGGGAACTGCCGCCGCGATAACTAAAACAAGAAATGCAGGAAAAGTACTAACTAAATGGAATGCTATGATGAAAGGCTGCAGAAATAAAACACAGGAAGAGGGAAACAAAAATGAGGGGAACGGAGCCTCGGTGGAAAGAAGGCGCAAAAATGAGCAAAAACTGGTGACCCCGACCAGTCTTTTTGAAAAAGATTCTTCATGGTTATTGATTAATGTGAGTGGCTACCAGTTTGATACACACTTCTGAAAAAAAACATTTTTTCTCAGATTTCCTTGATGTTATTCACAATTAAGCTTATTCATTTATGTGAAGACACTGACAATGACTTGGCATAATAATTGGAAAACAGATAAACATGTGCACCACTTTATTTCTATGAGTCCCTCTCAGTGTTTACATTTTCCCATTAGCGGGGGCTACTCATGTGGTGTGTGGGGGCTACACACAGTCCCCCAGGTTGATGACCACTGAGGTACACGAGGTATAAGTACATAAATGAGAGGAAAAGAAATTCAAGCTATTATCTCTTGAAAATGCACCGCTGTGACCTAAAACTCATTCCAGGTCATAAGGCATCACATCATAAAGCAGAAAATACCAAGATGTGAACAGTTATTAGCTGGACGGTTCCTTCTTTAAAGAATCAACATTATAAAACATATGCCGTTTTGAGAAACATTTTTATGTTTACCAAATAAATCTAGAGGTTTTGGTGCATAACGTCGATGATGTAAGTATTAATTTACAATTGAGGAAATGTTTATAGAATGAAAAATAAAACCCCACTGAATTATTTGTGTTTCCAAACTTTTGACTGGCACTGTATACATAATAATTTACTACAATATCCTGTCAATCATGAAAATGTCAAAATGCTTTTAAATAGCTGGCAGCGAATGACCTGAAACGATTCATTTGATTTTCTATTCGCGTCACGACCGATTCACACGCAGCCTCGGAGGAATCCTACCCTTTATGGCACTTTTACCTTTGCATCATCAGGTCAAGGAGAGATGAAAAGGTTATATGTCCAACAAGACAGGACAGGATAGTTTTTAAATGATTTTGACTCCACTTATCCTGACGTCATCGTGCGACAGCGAGTATATTATGTCTATTTTTAACTGATTCAATCCCAGCGATTTTTACTGGAGCAACCCCCCCAATCCCAGCGTTTTACTGGATTTTGACTGATCTTGCAAGGCCCACAGCATATTTGGTTCTAATGCTATATAAACATTAATCCTACCAAAATAAAGTTTGGACTCTCTTCTTTCAGCAGAAAAAAAAATCATTTTCCATTCTTCAGCAATCGGCATTACAAAATGGCTAATTTTCATGAAAATGGCGATTCCTGGGCCAAAAAAACTGAGAAAAAGAGCTTGACAGCTGTGTCCTGTTGCTTTAAATGTTGCTCCCGTAAAGGATTGTGGGTAGCATCCTTTCGTAAAGTTGGTCAGGAGTACTGTACTGTAGCTTACCCTAAAGGTAGTTTCAAGGTTGCATCCGGGTACCTGTCGTATTTGCATGATCGTATCCTCCGAGTACTTCCGGGTTTTCTTGCTCAGATACCATAGGATAGGAAATTTCCTCGACAAAAGAGGAGAAAGGGTCGACCACAGCCCAGACGCGACAATTATGAGGAAAACGTTATTGAACGTGCAATTCATGAAAATAAAAGTGCTTTTTTTCCTCCGAAACGTGACTGAGAAAATAGACATTTTAAGCTCGCTCATCCAAATTGTCAGGCGTTATAAATGATTTCAAACAAGTTCAACTCCCCTAAAACAAACTTGTCACTGTGTCATACTCTTCTATGCATCAGCAATTATGTGTGAGTCGATGAGAGACTAATTCTGTCTGTGATTACGAATGTGTGTGCACGTGAGCTGTGATGGGTGTAAAATCAGAGGACAACTGTGCCCCTCAGGCCACATGAATGTAGGCCAGTGTCTGTGTGGAATTCACTGAAAGAGAGTTTCCGCCTCCCTTCAATCAGACACACACACACACACACACTGCATACTTACTCAGAGTGATTTTTTTTTTTTTTTTTTGCACATACGCTATGCAACTCTGGACTACTTGTCCCTCCATTGTCTTTCAGGGCTGTCGGCAAAACCTGTCTGCTGATTAGCTACACCACCAATGCATTCCCTGGCGAATACATCCCCACAGTGTGAGTAAAATAATATTGTGAGTTTGCCGTTTTGTCGTGTCGTTTACTAGTAAGCATATATTGTGCCCTTCAGTGTATTCCACAAAATATCAAATCAAAATACATTCCATGATGCACCGTGCCAATGGAGAACAAAGATTTTTCCATTTCTGTTTGATTGTTGGCATGAGACAAATTATACATTGTGTTGCAAAAATATTTTTTATTTGATTGAAGTAACACATCTACAACAAGAGTAGACTCTAATAAAGCGCTTGTTTGTATTCACTTTTTTAACATTACCGCGTGTCCGTGTCATGGCTTGGTTGGTCCAAAACTTTAATGCGTATCTCACTTATCGGCAAAGGTTTGCAAGTGTGTGCGCAAGGGTCACGATTTAAATTTTTTTTTTTTTTTTTGTCGCCATCAAATTTCGAACAAATTTTGTAACAACAAAACCCGTATGAGACCATTAAAACCGGTGAATATTTTTGCTACCATTTGCGACAATAAGCAGTATCAGAATTTTTCTACATACATGTTTTGGTCATGCAAACTGCACTTCTTGTGACACAGTTTGCGGACGAACTGAATGGTGATTGGATCCCACAAACGTAGACTAAAATATTTTTTTATGAGAAAAAAAAAGCGCACTGACAAAGTATAAACAGAAATTGCTGGTAGCAAAGAGCCAAGAAAGAGAAGGAATGAACAAAAAGTACTTGCAAAAGGCAAGGTAAAATAACGCTGAGAATACAAACAAAATGGCAAGAATCCAATTCCACAAAAACAAAACAAGAGCAAGATAAAAGACAAAATAATATCAATACTTACTGATGAGGAAGACGAGATCAAGAGGTCTTGAAAACACAAATTGAGCAAAAGCAGTAACAAGGTCAATAATCCGACGGATACTTGACATTGGGGAAGTCCTCAAATATGGGGCTTAACTTGAACAACAAATTGGCAGCAGGTGTGCACGCTGGAGGAACAGCCCTCCTCTGCCACCTGCTGGAGACACACAAGAACAGAATCATGATATCTTAAGCTCTGGACTTCTCAAAACACGACATAAATAAATATACCCACTGTATACTGTATTTCCAAATAAAGCCGACTCGCCAACCGAAATTGTCCCTCTGGTTTTGATTCTCCAAATTGTAGCCTTTGTAATTTGAAAATTGCATTCTGCTATTGCGCAATGTCCATTTGCATTTGATTAATTGTTCAGCCCTAATTGAGAAACGCAGAGGCAGTTTCAACAGCCAATCGTAGAGCACATAACAATCCAAACAAGCTTCACATTGTTAGGCAGGGCTACAAAATCTGGTCATTTTTCTAAAACATCAATGAATCCTTCTTATAGCTTTGACAACTACTCCGCCAATGTGATGGTGGATGGGAAACCAGTCAATCTGGGCCTTTGGGATACAGCCGGACAGGAGGACTACGACAGACTCAGACCATTATCTTACCCACAGACGGTAATCAAACCCGCTCTTTCGGCTATCATTCTTTTGTGGCACTCTCTCTGTTTATCTTTTTAACATGATTATATAAGTACATATTTATTTTCATGAATCTAACATTACATTTCAGGATGTTTGTAGGGACAAGGCATTGGTATCATCTTAACTTTCATTCCACTTAAAAGGTGTGACGAAAAAAAACTGTCAGTAGCAGATCCAGGCTTCGCATCCGAGGTTCTGGGAGATTGACGGCTTGGTGTCTGTTCGGGTTTTGGTGCTGGTGCACCGAGAGTCGCTCAACTGATGAATTGAAATGAAGAAGAGTACTTTGGTACAATACGCATATAGTGTCTGTACATGCATTCATGTTATTTGGACTTTTGGCTTGTCCTGTCAGGGTTCACCACGGTGAGTTTCTTGCAAGAAATCTGTGGGACAATTTTTATGTTGAATGCCCTTCCTGACACAACCAACACATTTTTTATCTGGGGTTTGTACCACTTCACTACCAGTACGTGCACGTACGGAATCAACTAATAATAGGATTCAGTCATCGAGAATTCCGTGCTGAGAATAAAATCCAATTTTGCACCTGGTCAGCTCCTGAAAATTCAAGGTTGAATCCAACTCGTTTCCCTGAGGGACTGGCTAAAAAAAACAATATGACTACATAATATGACTGTCCACTGTAGTAACTGCTGTCCCTGAAAGGGTTAAAACACTTTATATCAACTCATTGTGTGTTAGTAAATAAATATTGGTAATTATGTAACATTTCAAAATATGTGAAAAATAATAAAATTCACTCAAATAGATTTCCAGGATGTACAGTAAATGTTTTCCTATTTGAGTGGCATAAGATCAAAAACATGTTTCTTTTTTAAATCACATACTGATGCATGGATGAATGGATGGTATCACCGAGCCACCGATAATTGAAGGGTTTATGATAGCATTCTGTTGCAGCACTTGAATAGAACAATTTTTGATTCCAGGCGCCTCGCCGTTGCAGCAAACGTGCGTCAGCAACACTGCATTCCATAGTGCCGCCCACCCCCCCATTCCTCCACATACACAATAAATGGGTTTGTTGATGGCGTGCTGCTATGTGCAGCGTGAAAAGGCCTTCAGTGTTCAACAAAACTGAGAAAGACATTTAAATATTTAATCTTATTGTAGGCAGTGTAACATTAAGGGCGGCTTAAACATTAACACGGCGCTTCAGCAAAGGAAAATGAAAATAAAATACCCCATTTTCCGCACTATAATACGCCGCTAAAACATTAGATTTTCTCAAAAGCCGACAGTGCGCCTTGTAATCCGATGCGCCTTCTATATGGATCAGTGTTCTGATTTCTTATACGTAGTATTTTAAATGTTCTGTAAAGCGCTTTGCTAAAGCTGCAGCGGTTGTGAAAGCTCTACTTCAATAAAGCTATATTGTATTGTATTTCCTTTAGTGTGGCTCCATCTTGTGGATGCATAAGGAAACCGCAGCCAGTGCTCTATATAAATGAAGCAGTGTTTCATTGTATTGTATTCCCTTTCGTGTAGCTCCATCTAGTGAATGCATAAAGCAACCTCAGCCACTATTGTAGCTTCTATTCAATGCGCCTTATAACGCGGCGCGCCCTATAGATGAAAACAGTTTTAAAATAGGCCATTCATTGAAGATGCGCCTTATACTCCGAAACACATTGTAGTGCGGAAAATACATTAGGCAAAAGAAATTGCACGTTAAAATTAAATAAACGGTGTACTTCCAATAAAAACACACGCAGTCTCGCACAAACAGATCTTGCTCTCAACTAGTCATGTCTTTGGTTCTCTCCCAGGATGTGTTCTTGATATGCTTCTCCCTGGTCAGTCCGGCTTCCTTTGAGAACGTCCGAGCTAAGGTCAGTACGCTGACTGATCGCCCGAACTCCCTCCCTTTCCTTTTTACTCCCACCACGCCGAGTCTGACCACAACGAGGCACATCTTTGGCTCCACCTGGCTTAGTACACTGCCCACTACTCATCCTGACCTCGTTTTACAATCTACTGGATTTGTACCCTCTGGGCCATAAAAAAAGGTTGCAAAATGAGGTCTGAATGAGTCCAAACACTCTACAGAGTGAGCGCGCCGGCACCTCTGTGGTTTTGTCTGCTGAGTATCATGAGATACTTTCGTATGAAATCACACGTTTTCTGAGGGACAAAGCTCACAGTGTAGCGTGGATAGGTTGCCTGGGGATATTCTGTGCTCATACATGCTTACATTCCAGATTGATCCGTTAGTAATGTTGTCATAGTCACGGAAAGGCGTGCAACGCTCGGCCTTTGTATCAAACTAACTATTCTCTTTCTCTCCTGTCACCAACTTGGTACATGCATTTGTGCGGATGTGTGCATGTGTCTGTGTGTCCTTGTATTTGTGTGCCTTGTATGTGTGGCGCTTCAGTGGTACCCTGAAGTGAGACATCATTGCCCCAACACGCCCATTATCCTTGTGGGCACCAAACTAGACTTGCGAGATGACAAGGATACCATTGAGAGGCTGCGGGACAAGAAGCTTTCCCCCATCACCTACCCACAGGGTTTGGCCATGGCAAGAGAGATTGGTAAGATCATGTGTTCCAAATGTCGGGGGTGGGGGGTGCATTTCTTTTGATGTTTTTCCAGCATTTCAGTAATTCTAAAATGAGTCTCAATGATGAATATTCCAATGATTATCGCAACCATACTAAGATAACTTTTTTTCACCAAATGTTATATTTTCATATAACATTTGATATAACAATGTTATATTTTGAGCTCATGGTTTGACCTTGACAAAACAGTCAAGCTTATGAAAATCAGTTGAGAAATATGTTCGAACTTATTTTCAAAGTCCTCACATTGCCGTTGAAGCAAATGTTGCCCCTACCAAAGATGGCCACCAAGAAGGCAAAGTGGTCAGCCTGGCTGCTACTGTGCGCCAGCGTATAACTGCGATTATTTCTCTTTACGCTACTCAAACAAACAGCAATATGCCAATTAGCGTTCAGTATTTTTTGGCCATGGCAAATTTTCATGAAAAATCCTGCACATTCTTGGCCTAATTTTTGCTTACAATGACATCGAATGATTTAGATGATGACCATTTATTTTGGGTGGACACTGTCAGGAAGGCAACACGCTGCGAAGGCCATCTTAAAAATAAAAGCGCTACAAACAATACATGAACAGTAATGCCTTGGTAGGCCTTTATTTTGAAGTTGGCTCTCTTCGCGCGTGGCGGCTCGCTTGACTTGCCCTCTCGACTGGAGGCTGCCTGAGCTGTTTTTGTAGTCATCACATACTGTCACCATCAACATCAACACGTCATTCGGAAATCATGATCCGTCGCTAATTAAGGATGCTAAAAAACAAACAAACAGCTAATTATTTATGCTGTCCTCGTGTCGTATGGCAGCAGTCATAGTAGCGGTGAAGACAAGCTGGCAACAGTTGTGAATTAGATATTCGATTGATGACGTCTCTTTGCTGTGGTCGCGCATGCGCTTTGCTAAAGGTAGTTACGGGTTCATTGAAGTAGTTCAGATTAGCTGTTCTTGAAGACAATATTCAGGGTTTTTGATTACCCAGAGTGTAGCCCCAGCGATCGCAGTTATTGTCAATATGTATTGGTTTTTTTTTTGGGGGGGGGGGGGGGGGGGCAGAGAAAAGTATTGGCCAACTTGGGTTTGTTTATTAAGCTGGTAAAGTAAAAAAACAAAAAACAAAAGATAGACAAAACGCTAACTATGGACAGCAGATGTCAGTAATGGGCGCTGTTTTGGATGAGATCACCGTGGATAAAATCAATGTGCACGCTCTGAACATGTCACAACTCGACTGTGATCGATCCAAGTGTTTGACTACGAAGAGCCTCACAAAAGATAGAAAAGATTATTTAATTTTAGAACAAGAAGCAATAGTGTAATAGACATACAGTACATACATACATGGGCACCCATAACCACACAAAAGTGCGTGGCACAGTGTGCGCGCACACACAATCACACACACACACACACACACGACTAAATACTACTACTACTACTACTACTACTAAATAATGTGCAAACAGTTTGTAAAGTTGTTAAATGTAAAATGGTTACACTGTTGAACATCTGTCCAGTAAATCCATTATTTTGGCATCAAAAGCACATTTTCATTATTGTTATTGACATTTTATCGACTGTTTAGATGATGCAAAAACTACTAATCATAAAAAGTTACTGTTGTACATAGAGTATATCTTTTCACGTGTAGCTTGTTTTCGCAATATGCTTTTTGTTGGGGGGGAATTAACCCATGGTCTGCTGATTACTAGCAAATTGAATAAATAAACATTTGGAACGAATTCGGGCATTTACAAGGAAAACACGTCTCTACAAAATTTTCTTCCAGAGACAATTAATTTCATAAGTAGGGAGGTACCACTGTACTTCAGATCAGCTCAGTCGAGTAACTCGCTTAAGGATACTTTGATGTTTGCTGTTGGTGAGCTTCAAGCCGAGAGACAAGCAACCACCTTTGACAAGCTGACGACAACTGATGGACTTTGGTGGGCCTGGGAAACAATGTCTTTTTGCAGGAGGAAACATGTCCCTTGATCATGGTCTTTTCCTGATCCTCAGGGGCTGTAAAGTACCTCGAGTGTTCTGCGCTGACCCAGCGAGGTCTGAAGACAGTGTTCGACGAGGCCATCCGAGCCGTGCTCTGCCCCCCGCCTGTGAAGAAAAGGGGAAAGAGGTGCACCATATTCTGAGAAGACGACCGTGAAAAAAAAAACATGTCAACTGCAAGTCATTAAACAAGAATATCTGTAGGATGACGAGGAGAGAAAACGAGCTCGAGTGGGTGTGCACTGCTAAGATTGCTTTCTTACTATTGATGTTTTTTTTTTCAAAGCGATATTGGTCACAGGACCGATATTTCTCTTGATTGTGTTCTCATTACTGAATAAGGTCAAAATACATTGACTGCGTACCTGCAGTACTTTGTATCCATAGAACCACACCGAGTTCCCATGAGGGCTATAACAAAAGTTTCTATTCCTCGTCTCACACAGCTACGTTCCCGTCTTTCGTAGTCCTGCTTGCTTGAATGAATGCCGTGTTGAGCGATACAACGTAAACTGTGAACGTGTCTTAAAAATGACGGAATCAATTCTTAGATTAGGAGATTATGGTGACAAACTACTTGGAAGATTTAGCTGCCAATAAAACTAGTCCTTGAATTACAATACAACCGTTTCACACAACCTGTAAACTGGTAACATGATAAACTATCCACAGTCGTAACCGCTGTCCCTGAAAGGGTTTAAGCATGATGACATCATCGTTACTGAACACTGTTATTTAAATAAATAAATATAAAAAAAAATATATATATAGCGCTGGGATTGACTTAGTCTTGATTAACTCATTCACTCCCAAAGACGTTTTTAAACTTCTTTTTAGACTTGGTCTAGAATTGGCTGGTACTGAATGAGTTAATAGAAAAATACGAAATATTTTGCCTTTGGTAAAATACAACCTGAACTGCATTTATAACCGATAGGCATCATGAAAATATTTATGAATTAAATTACAAATACCTCCAAGTACTGTCCTGCCGTTTGATTAGAAGGACTTTAAGAGGTTAACATGATGAAAAAATACTTTCGATTAGGTAGGTGATATTAAGCAAACACTAAAATAATGGTTAAAATTTCGAATTTAAGCCTTTCATGCACCCTGTAACCTGATAACATGATAAACTGTCCACTGTAGTTACCGCTGTCCCTGAAAGGGTTAAGCAAAATGGCAAGAAGAATTTTGCTAGGTGGTTGTTATATTATAAATTCTAACACATCTATAAAAAATTCTGGTCCATGACAGAAAATTTTGAGGTCATTTTTGGGTCTGACTTTTTATGTCCTGTTACGTATTTGAACATACTGTACATCACATTTTATTATTCTTTGGGAGGTTTTAAGTTTGTTCTTTAGCCTTGCAGGGCCTTGCATGAAAACAAATTGTTACAACCGGAAATTAGTTCGTCGTGATGGCGTTGTATTTCGGACCAAACTGATTTAGGGAAGAAGGTGTTTTCACTTTATGTTGTCGGCCAATAACTAACAGGTCGTTGGAATCTTTTTTTGTTCTTTCTGTATTGCATCTAAATTTACTTCAACGTTAAAATATGAAATTATGTAATGGTTTTCCAGTAGACAATGACTGCTCGTAGCCCACCTCGCATGAGTTTTATAATATATTTGGCAAACCTGTTATTGCAGAGATAAAGTTTTAACGTTCTCCTTTTCTGAACTTTTGTTGATATGACACATTTATGTCTAGCACAATGAAGGAATCATCAATAAATTGTGCCGTATTTCATTGACACTAATAAACAGTGGCTTTATCCTCGGGATAAAAATGACCGCAAATATGCTGATATCACATTCTAAAGGACACAATTGTGAATTAAAATCACTATTTGTTGAGATGTATTTAAAATCTTTGTTACAAACAAAAAAAGGTAACACAAAATGAAATCCTTGACTTCCCTGTTGGGTTCTATGGACTTTTTTGTTTGTGGTCAAACGTCATTTGATGTTACTCAGGTGTTTGAGTAACTTCATCGTAACTGTGAACATGTGACAGACAACCGCGGAAAACCTTGCTGCCTCTGAGTGTGGAGGACTTTGCGTGGGTCTTAAAATATTCTGCCATTGTTTTGATGTCGTGTGTGTGTGTTTGTGTGTGTATGTGTGCGTGCGTGCGTGTGCGTGCGTGCGTGCGTGTGTGTGCGTGTGCGTGTGTGCAAGCGTACGTGTGCGTGTGTTTGGGGTGGGGGGCGTTGTTTGATCGTCCGGGGAAAGTGCATGAACGACAGTATTGTTTAAAGCCAAGTTTCTAGTGTCAAGTTTTTTGGTACTATTTCATATTGTACTGCAGTAACAAATACGGCTGTCAAAAACGAAACATCTTCTGATATATAATTGTTAGAAAACGAATGCTTTATGAATAGCTAAACGAAGGCCCATTTAACTCTTATAACTCGGAAAAAAATGAGGCGAAGTGATTAACGTTGAAGTTAGAAGTGTTGCTAATATTGTAAAATAAAGGGGCCAATTTCAGTTGCATTTAGCTGTCGGTGACAAAAAAAGCGCCTTTTATGAAATGTAATGTAAATGCATTTCCGCATGGGTGCGGGGCTGTGGTGTGTTTGTCTCCCCCTGTTGGTGAGACACGGCACTCCTACCCTTTTTTTTTGTTTTACTGTTTTTTTTGGCTGGCATAGCAAACTATGTGGTTGATAATGTTGTGTTGTCCTGCCTAGATAAGGTGTCGAAGTAATACAGCACCAATTCCTAATCTACTACTGCATGGGATTTCTCTGGTTATTTGACACACTGTAATTCTTAGGAGAGGTTGAAAAGCATTGGCCATGTATGTATGTAATGTAAGATGAATTGTATACTTGTTCCAACTGTGTCTCATTTTAAAATTTTTATTACTTCACGTCTGCGGGGTTAAATATTTCAATTTTTTGGAATACAAAATACAAATGTGTATATGTACGTCCGGCTTTTTTTTTTGTTGTTGTCCTGATTTATTCGACACACGAGACATTACATGTACATCATCAAAGAAAATGGAATAAAAAGTACCTAGATATGGACAATTGCAGGAGCATGTTGTTTAAGTTATCTTAAGATATCTATTATTATTATACTAATTATTAGTAGTATTACTATAAGTTATCTGACAGCCAGGGACATTTCTGCCAATTGATTTTTTTAAATAATCTATTTGGTTCCCGTTTTTTTTCGGATTGGTGTTTCAACATTACTAATGGAAGAGTGATGAACTGTTTCACTATGACTGGATCATTGATTGAATTCACATTTAGTAATCTGCAAAGGGGTGGAGCTAAAGTTGGGATCAGTTCATTAACCGCCGTGATGGAATCAATCAATTTTCCATTACGTTCCAATGAATTTATGTTCTCAATTTTATTGATTTATTTGAACTGAGCCTTATAATTATAATGTCATGATTAGATTTTGACGTGAAAGACTAAATATAATGTTGACGAGACACCAAACAAACGACTGCTGAAGAGTTGATGGTGATGTTGTGCTCGTTTAACAGGCCAGGAACCCTCCGTCCACTGGGAGGGCCACTCCATTTGTCATGGTGCTTTTATCACTCAGCAGGAACAAAATACTGTTCACCACCTCAGCCACCTCTGGACACAAACAGACATACACACAAAATGTGGGTTTTCAAGTTTTTTAACTGCATTAAAAAAAGTACCGTATTGAATGGGGTGTGGAAGCAAACTGTAAATTTGCTGGCCTCCAACATAAAGTGGATGCAGGGTTGTGGTGTGTTTGTCTCCCTCTGTTGGTGAGACACAGCACTCCTACCCTTTTGGTTACACACTTAACGCGGTTAATAGGAACCGGAACCCCCTGCAAAAGACGAAAATCCGCGAAGTAGGAGTTGCCCCGCCCTAGGAATTTTTGTGTCAGGGTTTGTGAGTACCAGCATGTTTAAAATTGAAAACAGTATTTATACTTGACATATTTGAGACAAAGACTATAGCAGTTCATGTATTTAATTAAATCTTTAATTATAAAACCTTATACAGTCATTAAAATTCATCAGCATTGCCTTCAGAGAGAAGCTGACAGAGAGAAGAGAGACTTGCGCTGGTGGCGTAGAACGGGTCTCCAACCTTTTTTGCCCCACGGACAGTTTTATGTCAGACAATATTTTCACACACATTTAAAGTGTGGCGGAAATAATACAACAAAATAATATGGTATGAGCTGCATGAAAACTGTGGTGTTTTAGAAATGTAATAATAAACACAAGGAGCGTCTAATATGGCCACAACACTGATGTTTAATGCATTCAAAATACGATACAACGCAAATTCAAAGTGCATGAAAATGTCGACTCACCACAGCCCCGAGCTTCATTTTCTGCAACCAGACGGTCCCATCTCGGGGTAATAGGAGACAATGACACCTCAAGTGTGTGCAGAAAACCCCCGTCTCACACAGGTAGGATGTCAGAAATAGCAACAGTGCTATTGTGGCGATCTCAGAGTATTCAGCCATAACTTTACGCCAGTTGTCTCGAACGTACTTTTAAGGCCGCTGTCATTTGTGATCTCCAGCAGTTTTTTAAAACTCATTTTGCAAGCTCCGGCGTTTTGTTTTTAGCGTAATCAGTCACGTGACGGAGAAGCGTGGCTTGACGTGTGTCAAGCGTGACACAGACGGATGAAACGGAGAATCCGGTAATTTTTCAAAATAATACATCTTTCGAATTCCGAAATAAATAAAACAGAATTAAGGCATGTTCTTTCTGTGCGGCTTGGAACGAAATGCTCTGCGGACCGGTAGCGGTCCGCGGACCGGCAGTTGGGGACCCCTGGCGTAGAAGGCGGCCCTCATTTGACGGCCTGACGGCGTAGCCACCGTGAGCCTCCAGCTAGTTCCTGGCCAACTATCCCCACGCAGCCGATGTGTTAATGATAAGACAATTAATTGGTATTGATGAGAAGGGGGCTGCTTTCGGCCAGGCCCACACCCGCCCCGCTCTCTCTCTACATCCCTCCTGTTCAAATGCGAGGTTTTTATCATGCAAAGAGATCAAGTTAAATCATTTCAAACATTGTTCACCTTTGATGTGACCTACAAGCTGTACTACTTACTTGACAATTGCTTTTAAATCAAATCGGCGAAGGTTGTAAAAACAACTGAGAATGTGATGGGGGGGGGGGAAACATGCTTTCTGATGTACGATAGTATAGAGCATTAATTTACCGTTGAACGAACAGAGGCTAATTGCGATCAAGGCAAAGGAGCAGTCAAGACTGCCGACTCCAACCTGCAAAGCGGCCCAACGGGATGCGGGATGTCATGGTCTTCGCTTTCTCCGCGTCGCTCCAACCTCGACGGCCCATTTCCGTCATCACCACGGTGGGGTTCACGCTGTTCACGCGAATCTGACAAAGGCCACATGGGACATTCAGTAAGACTCCATAATAACAGCGACAAAGTGTATACAATAAAAGCATACTACGATGCAAGTCAGGCACAATGATCCCTTTGTCTACCAATGTTCATTCAGGGGCCCTGTAAGCGTGAAATATTGTTTGTGTTTTAAAATGGATGTTTATTGTGCTTTCTTTCTTCTAAACTAAACATATATTTTTTAACATAAACTACTCGCCGATTTTATTATGATCCCTTTCAGGCACAGCGGTTACTACAGTGGACAGGTTGTCATGTGTTGTGCAAGAAAGGGTTAATATTATTCCGCTTACCGTGTTTTTCAGATTATACGTCGCTCCAATTAGAAATTGCACCAGCCAAAAAATGCATAATTTAGAAGGAAAAAAACATAAGTCGCACTGGAGTATAAGTCGCATTTTTGGGGGAAATGTATTTGATAAAATCCAACACCAAAAACATACATGTCATTTTGAAAGGCAGTTCAAAATAAAAATAAAATAGAGAACAACGAGCTGAATAGGTGTACTAACGTCTCATGACTGACATGCCTGGTAATGTCAGTAACGACGTAAAAATATTAAGAGTTATTCAGATAACTCTAGCATAAAGTACATGCTAATAAGATTACCAAACTATCACTTTCACTCCAAATCACTAAATCCAATGAAATCTTCATCCTCTGTGTCACTTTTAAACAACTCCCCCAACTCGATGCGCCGCTTCCTCGTCTACGTCAAATTCATAGTCAATTCATCAACACAGGCCTACAGCGCCCCCTTGTGGGTCAATGTGAAATGACGTCATTACTGAAATGACATAATCATGTGTTAATAATTTCACACATATAAGTCGCTCCAGAGTATAAGTCGCACCCCCGGCCAAACTATGAAGAAAAGAAACCCTGCGACTTATAGTCTGGAAAATATGGTGATAACAAAGAAATAGTGGTTGCGGAAGAAAGTCAACATTTCTATTGTGGAAAATACGGTAAATGCTACTATGCATCCGATAACGCAGAGTACCTGATGGGGTCCCAGCTCCAGAGCCATGACTTTGGTCAACATGTCCAGTGCTCCTTTCGTGGCACCTGAAAGGTGTATCAAATACAAGATGAATCAAGAGACATTGTGCTCTTTCTTAGCAACAATTTAAAAGTCAGTTCTAGAAATATGGAACTTTGGTTTACTCACAGTAGACGGTATGGTTTTTGAGGGCACACTGTGACGCCTGGCTAGACACATTGACGATGGAGCCTCCTGATCTTCTGGCTATCATCCCACGTGCCACGACCTGCCACACACATACGGTAGCCTTCTTATATTCGGTGCTCAAAAACAGTAAATTCTTTATTTATACCTGGGAGACATGCAGCACCGCTTTCACATTCACAGTGAAGGACCTAGAAAGAAGACACTGCATTGACTTACTTGGCCACATTTTCACTTTCCAATTTCAGTTGGAGTTATTTTGTTAGTTCTCGGCAACCATAATAACCTTGTTCACGAATTGACTTACTGGTCAAATTGGTCAGGTGTGACCTCAAGAAATGGCTGGAGTGTGGCACATGCAGCATTATTGATGAGTAGATCAATGGGACCGATGTTTTTGAGGGCGGCATCTGTGGCCACCCAGTCTGCCAAGTCAACACACACAGGGATGATGGATGGACACTACGGCAACACACCAGAAAAGAGACACATGGATGCAGGAGGAAAAAAAGCAAACCGGAATACAGTACTTCGAATACTAATAATCCTGTACCTCGTGCACCAGACTGTCCAGGTCAGACTGCGTCCGGGTGACCGCTGTGACAATTGCGCCATAACGCGCCAGAGACAAAGCCGTGGCCCTTCCAATCCCTGAGAGACAATCCATACAAAAAAAAAACAAACGGAGTTTGAATTAATACAACAAAAACAAATGTTCAACGTTTAGGGCCCCACAGTCCCAAAATTAATCGAAAAGAGATGATAATGTAAATATGACTACTTAAGCATATATTCAAAATCTGGTCTCATTGTATTTTTTAAATATTGTGTTCATATAACCCTAATATTGTCATGAAAATTTACAGATTCACGCATCCATTTCCATTTCCTATACCTCTTACCGGAGATCAGATATGAACTCATGACCTCTGAATTTAGACGAAAGTCGTGTATGGGGCCTGCTGATAAGATTACAATGATGTATACAACCCAACGTGAAATGTAATGCAAACTGCTGTTCCAGTTTAAACCATAACTGTCAGAACCAGGCTTGGACATAGACAGGACATAGTTGCAGGGTTCAAAGTAAAAAGATTTATTTTAGGATCAGCCACTGACAACTCGAAACGGCAAGGCTGTGGAAACAGTGCAAGGACTGGTCAGATCTATGGCGAGAGGCTGGAGTGGACGCACAACTCTTCTCAACTGTATTTATAGAGCTTTATAACAGCCACCGCTGTATACAAAGTGCTGTACGTGGAGCAAATATCACATTTACAATAATATATACAAGACGACAAGAACGAAACACCGGCACAGGACAAAGGGAGACATGAACCACTTTAACACAAGGTAAGGGAGCAACAGGTGGACACAATCACGGTGGGGTTGACAATCAGACTGGCACAAGAGGAAGGGTAAGTGACCTGAAACGGGAGGAGAATTATTCTTTCAAAATAAAGCAGGAGGTGAGACGACAAACGCAAACGACCCTCATCGCGGTGTGACAAAAATTGAATTCAGGGATGCATGTCATTTTAAAGAAACATCCATCCATTATCTTAACCGTTTTCTCTTCACTTGGGTCGCAGGCACAAATGAATAATCAATTCATTTGACATTAATTCGTATCATTGGGGGGGGGGGGGAGTGCAAGCAACATACACACCTGCACTCTGTCAACAAAGTCTTCCCTTCAGGAAGGCTTTACATTTTCTCGTAAGACAAATTTGGCATGACGATTTATATAACCTAATCTCCAAAACTTTCACCAAGAAACGATAATTGTATTGTCTTTCAATTATTGTTGCACAGTCTTGCTATACAATAAAAGTCGGCTTCTCCAAATGAACAAGAGTTAATTAAACAAAATCAAAATGCACCAGAGCTGTTTGAAAAGGCAAAAAGAACGAACGATTACTGTCATACCGTTATTTGAACATCGTACCAATATTTTTGGCATACATTTATGTAAAAGTAGCACGGATTACATTTAGCTATACACTGTATTTTATTTAGTCGAGAAGCGTATAGTGTTTTATTACAGATGAGGGGGGTTGAACACTTTGATCGCGATTTTCAATTCGATTTTATGGGCGTAAAACACCACGATAGCCGCAATGAGACTTTTTTTTTCTTCTTTTTTTTGCGTCTTGCGTTTACCTTTTCCTGCTCCGGTGACCAGAGCGTGTTTGCCTTCAAACGAAATCTCCATGCCGAAACAAGTCCAAATAAAATCAACTGCAAATGAAAGCAGAACATGTCACTCTTTCGCCCCGGATAGAAGCGACGAGTCGGTCTATCACATGATAATACGCGACGAAAACTGCAAAATCGCTCCCTTAAATGCTTATTTCAACAGAGAATATGTGTGTTTTATGGATGTCTGAAAATGTAAGCGTTATAGCGCTCACCAAAGTCGTGCAAACACAAAAGAGGCTGGCCTGTAACGCAGTTGTCAGGAAGAGGCGTCACGGGGTTCCGTTTGGCTACCAAATTTAAAGTTTAAAGGTAATGGTCAAAGTGAGCTTGAACCTACTCGCACAGTCATCGACAACCCAAGTTATTTTGTTTATTTGCCCCGTGCAGATTTTGATAAATTTCAACAGAGCTATCTCATCTAGTTTATTATCCTCACCTACACATGAGGTTCGATGCACGCCTCTGGAAACGACACTCACGATACCCCTCGGCAAAATGATGCAGTTTTACCACCAACACCACCACGTAAATGATCACGGTCATAATCTCAAGAAAATACATTAGTATGTGCAAATTACCGTTGCTCAATGCACATCGTTTTGTCTTAGGTTCGGCCATTCATTGCTTTACTTACGCAAGAAAAAAATCGAAGCACATCACCAAACAAGACGGTCACAAAACGTTTTGACTTCCAATAAAAACACGAAATGAACCATAAAATAAGATTCTCCAGTATCTATTAACACTTATTCTACATTGACAGTCACTAAAAATACATGATTATTTTTAAGAAAAAAGAAACAATTTGGCATGTGGATGTTTCCCCTATTAAAAGTAATTTCGCCAGAGTATTTAGGGATTTTCTAATAACTGTGTCAATCTAGTTTACCCTTCCAAATGCTGCATTTATTCATTCATCTTCCTAACCGCTTGATCCTCACTAGCGTCGCGGGGGGTGCTGGAGCCTATCCCAGCTGTCTCCGGGCAGTAGGCGGGGGACACCCTGAATCGGTTGCCAGCCAATCGCAGGGCACACAGAGACGAACAACCATCCACGCTCACACTCACACCTAGGGACAATTTAGAGTGTTCAATCAGCCTGCCATGCATATTTTTGGAATGTGGCAGAAAACCCACGCAGGCCCGGGGAGAACATGCAAACTCCACACAGGGAGGCCGGAGCTGGAATCGAACCCGGTACCTCTGCACTGTGAAGCCGACGTGCTAAACACTGGATCACCGGGCCGCCATGCTACATTTAGAGAGTCGGTAATTTTTGGTGACGTGGTCATACGCCTCTTGAGAAATTAAGAACATCGAGTCTTGAAACATGACACTTTTTTTTTAAATTAAAAAAAACACTGCATCAATGACAAGACTTCACATCACAGTCCCACGCGCTGACCTGCAGTGACACGTTTGAATTTGCTATTCTAGGCTTGTATACAAAGAACTAGTGAAAAATTATTCAACTGAAATAAACAAGTAGAAATGTCAAATTTCCCGGAGCTGTCAAGTCTGATCACCTAATATACAATGCAAATGTGTCCTCACCTGGCCAATAAATTTGTATAAACTCAGATTGGTATGATTGGAAAATTTGCATTAATGGAAAAAATATTAAATCTTTGACAAGGCTGATCTTTAATTCAATTTCTAACTTCAAAAACCATCACTTTCATCTCAAACTGGATTTTTGACAAAGAGGTAATATTGTACAGAGAAAACAAGAAAGAAAACATCCAGATTATTTATCATTAACATTTTAAAAGAACTATGTACATTTACACAAACTTGGACTTTGAACCCGTTAACGTACGTAGCTGGGGAATCACTTTGGAAAAGATCATCCGACGACATACGTGCACCGTGCAAAAACAATAAATGTGGCTCTGTAACACAAATGCCACAGTTACTACTGGAGGACATTTATGTAGATGTGTCACATAAAAACAAACCAAAACACAAAATTTAGCACGTTTTGCTGTCATTGGATCGTGTAAAAAAACAAACAACAACAACAACAAAAAAAACCCCAAAATTAATTCAATGTATGCAAACGATGCAAAGTACTTCATCGTCTCATTCTTGAGTTATCTTCCTTCATTCCCATGTCTTTTTAGCAATTTATTCAAATACTGTAAATATGACTATTTTCAAACACTGTAGTTAAACAGTATAAAGGCAAAAGATGTACTGGGAGGAACGAAATAAAAATGTCCTGCTTGGTGGAAATAGGGATGTAGAAGATCTTTTTTTTACAGTCAAAACATAGCATTGAGGAAAAGTCATACATTTTCGCATTAATGTTCACGTCAATCATGGTCTTTTTCCATCTGCGTTTGAAATGTCCTTTGAACAGCTTGTTATTTGGTTGCGTCAGTGTGATGTCCCATCCAGCTTCACTTGCGTTATTGCGGCTACTGTGTTTGCAAATATAATGAGGCTCATTTGAATGTGATTTGTTTTTGTGTTGTCTAACTGCTGAAAATTACTTTAGCGATTAACTTTGGTTCTTGATTATGTACACAATGCCTT
Source organism: Hippocampus zosterae (assembly GCF_025434085.1). Lineage (NCBI taxonomy): Eukaryota > Metazoa > Chordata > Actinopteri > Syngnathiformes > Syngnathidae > Hippocampus > Hippocampus zosterae. The sequence goes on from NC_067457.1 coordinate 9,214,921, forward strand.
TGTGATGATTCTTCGTAGCACACAACAGTAAATACACCAAGCACAACATTCTTTACGTTGCAACTCTGAACATTAAACCCTCCCACGCCCCCATGTTAATCTGCTCATATGTACACACATATTAACCTCAATTCCAATGAAGTTGGGACATTGCGTATAACGTAAATAAATACGGAATGCAATGATTTGCAAATCCATTTCAATCTAGAATCAAACTGATATAATCTATTGTGCAAATATGTAATTGACTCATTTTGAATTTGATGCTTGCAACATATTCCAAAAAAGCTGGGAGTATTTGGCAACTGACGACGGGAATCGTTGGCGCTTTGTCGTTGGAATTCTTTCCCATTTTATTCTTGATGTACAACCTCAGTTGCTCAACAGGCTGAGGTGTACGTTGTCGCATTTTTGCGCTTCATAAAGCGCAGATATTTTCAGTACGTGGACAGGTGTGGACTGGTGGCAGGCTGGTCTAGTACTCACTGGTTTACTACCAGGCCGAGTTGTTGTAATACGTGCAGAATGTGGGTTGGCATTGTCTTGCTGAAATAACCAGAGCACTCTCTGAAAATGACATTGGTTTTATGGAATCGGGTGTTGCTTCAAAACCAGTATTGAAATTTAAAAAAAGCGCACACATTTTCAATGCGTGGACAGGTGTGGACTGCTGGCAGGCCAGTCAAGTACTCACTCGTTTACTACCAAGCCAACTGATCTTTTGGGGATTCTCCTTTCATACCCAATCACGACTCATCTGTTTTCCAGTGAAGCTGTTCATGTCCAAACAGGTGATCTTTTAGCATTCCTTGACTGTCTTTGTCCCAGCTTTTGGGGGGGATATGCTGCAGGCATCAAATTCAAAATGAGTGCCCAAGTTGTATTTGGGTTTTCATTTACCTTTTATTCAACGTCCCAACTTCATTGGAAATGGGGGTTGTAACTGGAACCGAAAGTGCGAAAAGAATTAGAGTCCTTTGTAGCGGCAGCCATAAATGCTCTCCTCACAGAGGTACAACATATGTCCTTTCTCCAAGACTTCAGTTATGTGTATTCGAGTCATTGTTTCTTCAGTTTTCAGTAAGCTCACTTGAGCATCACAGCAGAAAATGTGCGTAATTTGACATTGGGTTCCAGAAGGATCTTCATATACTCTAGACACCACGAACCACTTCTGATTCATTTCTGTTATTCTGGCTCTGAAAGGCTTGGCACTGTATTCAGGATGACTTTTGGCGAATGAATCATTTCAAACTCTCATGAGGTAGGTCGAGCATGGCTTGAATTAAAGCATCAGTTGTGAGAAAGTCCCAACTCAAGGTCGCTTGTGCTCAGCATAACGGGGGTAGCACTTTAATTTAGAGCTGCCGGAAAAAGGTCGAGCGGAAGTCACTTTCCACGATGAGGTTTAGGCTTTGGACACCAGTCAGTATCCGGATAGAGTAGGCAGTGTACCGTCTTAAACCTGTGGAATTGTAATCGTTATTTGTTAATGCTTCATCTCAGGAATATATGAGCTGAGGAACACCAAGGTGTTGGATTATTCATGCTTCTACCTTGTTGGATCTTCAAACAGTGAAAAGCCTCCGACAATGCTGACCACATTCAGTCGATTCTCATAGTCTCCATAGCTCAGCGTCACCTTAAAAAAAAAGAAAAGAAAAAAAAAGCATCTGTGGAGTTGGCCGTCTTCAAACTCAAGGTCATTGTTCGGACAGAAGCTTTCACATACAGATGAAAAATCCAGGTTCTAGGTCAGTGGTTCTTAACCTTGTGAGAGGTACCGAAACTAAATTTCCCACAGCACTGATTTGTCAAGTAATGTAATGTGATTTTTAGCCAGTGATGGCCAACCGGGCGTATCATAACTAATTGACATGTTGAGTCGGGTGTATCTTCGTCTCCATGGCAGAGGCTCCGTCGAACCCTTGAGACCGATTCACCGAACCCCTGGGTTTCGATTGAACCCAGCTTAAGAACCACTGTTCTAGCTGTAAGACAAAGCTATAATATATACCGTATTTTCCGCACTATAAGGCGCTTGGGATTGTAAGGCGTATCTTCAATAAATGGCCTATTTTAAAATTGTATTATAATGCAGTGTGACCTAAATGTGAAAACAGATTTAAAATAGGCCATTCATTGAAGGTGCGCCTTACAATCCCAAGCGCCTTATAGTGCGGAAAATACGGTACTCCTCCCTTCTTATGCGAACAGGCCAAGAACACAAACGCGCTAACCTGTTCCAACACACTGTCAGTGGGCACCTTTTGGAGATTTTCCAGGTGGGAGTGGAAGAGGTGTGTGTGTATTAAGGCGACCTCCAGCAGAGCCTCAATAATGTAGCCGATGGTGCAATCATCCGGGAGGCGGATCTTCTCTGCCGTGCTGATGAAATTCCCCAAACTGAAACCACAACATCGAGTTACGGGCCACAACTTTATTGCCACGCGGAGATTCCTGACTTGCAGCATATGCTATCGTTAATGAGCTCCCCGCTGATTGTGCAACTAACCAGTGCGTGGATTGTGGGGAAGGTGAAAAAATAAATACGGTAATCCTCCTGGGGCCATTTCAACTGACATCTGCAGCTATCTCCGTTTACACGACACAACAACGGCAGTATTTAAAATGCAAGCTTTTGAAAATGGCTATCCAAGTAGATGTTTTTGAGAACAAAATTTCCATGGAAATGCTGAAACGACCATCTTGGAAAACAAGGGACATGTGCGTCGATGTAAGGTGTGCAACCAAATGGCTAATCTTGAAATCGGGGAAACATAATGTCAATTGGAACTCAACAATAAATAGATGCAATAAAGATCAGGAACAGTCATCTCCTTAGCACAATCTCAGCAGCGATCTTTTGATCAAGGTCAGACCGTTCCGCCAAGTTTCCCTTATGGCCTCTCCAAGGAAAAACACAGTTATTAGAAAAACGTAGCGCGGGGGTCTAACTTTTTGCACTGGTGGGACTGGCGTGTCCACATTTTTTCTCGGTTGCACCAGCACTAAAGTAAATCACAGCAAAGGTTTTGACCACACCGCATTCACAGAGCTGCCTTCCTTGAGAAATTCACTTCCTGAACATTCATTCATTCATTTTCCAAACCGCTTCATCCTCACTCGGTCGCGAGGGGTGCTGGAGCCTATCCCAGCTGTCTTCGGGCATTAGGGCACACAGAGACGAACAACAATCCGTGCTAACCAGTTGACCACTTTGAAGCATTATTATAAAAATAAATTCTACGGGGGACGGGACCCGCCTATTGACCGAAGCCAGCTGGGAGAGGATCCAGCACGCCCCGTATGAGGAGAAGCAGATTAGAAAAAGGATGGATGGACAAAGGCCGGACCCCTAGTGCTAATGGCCATTGTCTTGTAAAAACATTTCAAGGAGCAAAATACAAACAAATAATGAAAACTATCACTCACCATAGTTGCACTTCAACAAGCCGTAGTTGTTAAGTGTTAATTACACTTTTGTGTTTCTGATCCAGCCACCATTTTGTGAGCCGCAAGGATCGTGAGCGTGCAATAAAGTTCTCGTTCGTTGTTGTCTGCGCAATATTGGACATAATGATCTGGCGAGGAAACTTCACTTTGCGCCGCCGCCTATTTTTTCTCGTTGCACTCAAGGTGTGTAGCCATGTTTTCATGATTAATAAAATGCAACAGACCCAAACGTATGGCAATTTCCCGGGAATTGTAACAAAAGTTGGAGAAGTAGAGAGAACTTGGCAGTGGAGGTTCAGTGATAATTTTACAGTTTACCGGCAGCGAGTCCAAGGGACTCGCTGATCAGAAAAGTACGAGTCCCATTATGCATTGAGAGAGTCCCAAATTTCGAATTCTGAAATGGTCGACTTATTCAATAGCATATGATAATAACACAGACAACACCATATACATACAATGATCAACAAATGCTGCAAAAATTTAAATAATTCAGTCGCAGGCCTGAGGATTTCGAAAATTCACGGTTATCGTTTTTCGGTTCCGTCGGATTACCCAATGAGAAACGACGGTAACCAATGTTGGGTTCCGTAAACGTTCATCATGGGAACCCATTTTTCTATTGACTGATATTCATAATGAAGAATTCTGAAACTCAAAAGTATAATGTTTCAAGGGTAAATTTTTGAAAACTATTCATTAACAATGAACATTCCATCAGTAGCTGTGTACTCCAAGTTTATTCCAAAAAAATAAATGGATCAAAAACTGGTGTACTCATGTGGTATCATCAGAGTATTTTTTCCAATCTCACAATGCAAAGATTAAGTGACTGGTAATCATTATACCATAATGATTACATAATACAGGTAAGTATTGATGTGGCTTGACATCCTCTTCCCAAGACGATGCATGTGTAATCTACGATCAATTTGACGAAAGAATTTAACACACGTCATCATGAGTTCTACCAACAGTTAACATTAGCATTACTACACCTTGTGACAAATGTTTTATTCATAAAGTTACCATGCTACAACCAGTAAATTATAGAATAACCAATACTGTTTCATAATCTTTTTCATAACGATTAGCCTACAAATCTAATGGACCAACTTGCCTCGTAATCGTGCCTCTCGTCGTATCTCGCTCTCGTGTTCTGTGCATACATTCCAGATGAGTTTAGTGATACGCCCTTTGGACGATTCATACGAAAAATTAGACTGGCATTCCCATTTCTTAAATGTCGTAACTAGTAGACCTTTGTGAGGTTTTTTTCGCTGCCATCTTAAACTTTCATCCGCGCGATTGCTCAAGTTTGCGGACTAAAATAGCAACCCACATGCGCACATAACTTTATCTGCACATTATTTGGAACTGTGCGTCCCACGGGAAAATTATGCGTCTCGTATGCGGGATGCAGAGGTAACAAGATGGCTGGAGGTTTGAGTGGCTATCCATTAGCCCTGCTCCGTATCCCCACATTTGTTTATTACGTTCCCTCTGCCAACTGTGGCACCTGCCAGACTTGAAAACAATCCACGGAGAGCCATTTTATCCGGGATATTGAAAACACTCACATTTGTCAATTGTACTGTAATCCAACGCGGATTAAGTCCACACATTTATAGTATCCAGTCGCGGTAGGAAAAGTACAACTAAAAAAAGAAAAGGCATTGCTCGGTCCACATGGCATTTCGGCGTCCAAGCCATCCGGTGGCCAACCAAAAGCCGCATAAAAAGCAAGACCCTGATATCAATATTGAAGAGGTATTATTTCTAAATTCAGGAATTCAATGTGTTTGAGACTTTTTCAGATCCTGTGGAAACCTGATACGGTAAAACAGATTAAAAGAACTGCGTGATGATGAGGAGACAGGACCTACCTGGCCCACGGACTCATTTTCAGCGCCAGACCGCGGCTGATACAGAAACCCGCACCGCCTGTTGCAAACCAGAACTTGACTGACACCTGAAATGAGAAAAGGATTTTATTTGTCAGTAACATACGAAGCATTTATATTAGAGCTGTCAGTTTAGCGCGTTTTTATTGGCATTAATTTAAATGAATTTTAACGGGATTAAAAAATTTTCTCGCGAGATTAACGCGGCACACGTCACAAGCGGATGTTAGGTTGCTCTATAAATACACCAGAACAAAACAAGCGCGCTGCAGAAGTCCACGCCCATGTCTGTTGTGCCAGCCACGGCAGCGCGAGACACCGAAAACGGATACTTAAAGAGTTTATGAATGGAAAGTTTACTTTTGAAAAGTTGCCCGATTGCTCCACTGACAAGACCAAAGTTATCTGTTCTTCTCTCTCTGTGTATCATACAGGTATACGATGTATGCCACTGACACGATTGTTACTTGTTTGGAACTATTTTGTGTGGAAGGTTACAGTGTTCTGCGTCCATATAAATAGAGCGGGTGGAGCTTCTCTGTGTTTGTCTGACAGTGGCAGCGACCTAGCGAAAATAAAACGTCACCAGTGTTGTCATCGAACCAAGTGTAGTCATTCGAAATGAGGTCTACACAAACCGTAGAGAGACTTCCGCACAAGAAGGACCAACACAATCAACATAGCCTGACTGTGGTAGGGGAGTGAACCCCCCCCACCCTTTTAGAATGGTTTGCCACAGCAGCACGGGGGAAGTGCGTGCGCTTTTTTGTACGGCGGGCAGTTTTGAATACAGCAGCACATAATGAACACTGGTGTCCGGTGTCTCGTTATTCTCCAACAAACATACAGAAACATACTGCTGTGTTCAAAGCAAACTTGAGAAAAACGAAGTATGCAACCATGGTTTAAATGCACTATTTATGTTGTGTGACAAAATATTGTTTTCACTGTTGTTGATGGACAGTAATATATTGTGAGAGATTATGTGTGAATAACTGCTCCAAGTGAAAAATGTTCATGTAAAATTGAAAATCGAAATTGTTATTTCAGTAAATATTTGCATTTGGCACATAGAAAACTGATTCATGATTCCATGTTGATGAGAGCATTAAAATGGGGGAAAAATAGGACAAAAAATGTAAAAGGAAATTCAGAAATGATAAAAAATGTGTGAGTAATCCCGATTAATTTTTTAGTCCATTTGAATTAATTATGACAGTTGCATTTTTAATTAGATTGAATATTTTAATCGTTTGACAGCTCTAATTTATATCCATTAATATCGATTACACTCGATTAGAAAGCCCTCGGTTTACGCTAGTCTAATATTGGCGGACTAGTGGAACCGTTTACATTGCATGGTGTGTGAAGTGCTTGTGCAAAGAGTTTTTATGTTTTCTCCAAGACATACTTAGGTTTGTATTTTCCACAGTAGTCTTTGCAAATTACCAAATGCACATTCTACTGTACTGTATGGCTGAGAAGCGCTGGAGCAAGCACAAACATTCCATCATACCACAAAAAGCTGCGACGTAGAAGAAAACGTGTGTCTTAACAGTTCTTGAATTCACAATATTTCCCATTCAGAGAACCGTATTTTCCGGATTATAAATTGCAATTTTTTTTCATAGTTTGGCCGGGGCGTGCGATTAAGACTCTGAAGCGATTTATATATGAAATTATTCACACATTGATATAAGCATTTTACATGTTATTTTCACATTAAACACAAGAGGGAACTCTAGGCCTGTGTTGATAAGTTGACGATGAGTCTGCCCGAAGCAACGTAAAAGAGGAAGCACCACCGCATCTTCTACCCTCCCTAGTTGTCTAAAAGTGACACGGAGAATGAAAATGTAATTGGATTTCGTGATTTGGAGTGACATTGATGGTTTGGTAAACTTGTTAGTATGTTGTTTAGGCTATAGTTGTCTGAATAATTCTTAATACGTTATGTGAACATACCAGGCACGTTCATTGTTTATGCGTGATGTAACGTTAGCATATCGTAAACTCATTTAGCCTGTTCTCTTTTATTTTTATTTGAAATCGTCTTTCAAGATGATATGTCTGTTCTTGGTGTTCGATTTTATCAAATAAATTTCAAACCAAAATGCGACCTATTGTTCATTATGACTTTTATGTTTTTTTTTCTTATTTTATGGCTGGGGCGATTTATACACCACAGCGATTTATAATCCAGAAAATACGGTCGCTTTGAAACTCGATTAAAGTTTAGTTACTGACCATTCCATTGCCCTTGACCCTTTCTGCAGTTTCTATGGGGTGATCAAGACTGGGCCGACCAAGATAAACATCCTGGCTGTGGTGGTAGGAAGACAGCAGTTGTAACAGGCGAGGTAGGATCACATAGTTGTCATCATCCACATGACAAAACCACCTGCAGCACACAAAATATTAGTCAACAAACTGTGTGTCGAGGTCTTGTTCTCAAATCCGGCTTTTGTCCGATAACTCACTTCTTTTGAGACTCAATGAATTTGTCATACTCAACAGACATCTTGCAGCAGAGAGCCTGTCGAGTATGAGCCGCTGAGCAGTTGGTGTTAATAATATTTGCACCTATTTAAAAAAAATAAGATTATAAAGAAAAAAAGTAATAGAATGTAATTTCTCTCTAAAACCATCAAGTCATTTAATTAATGCTCATAACTTTAATGGCTAAAATTGGTCTTTTTTCTCCCCCAATTCTCCATTCGTTAATAGTTTGGCAGAATTACCTGTTCTCATCTGCAGCTCTTTGTCTTCACCATCTGAGAATAAATAGGTCTGGAAGAGACAAAGACACACTGTTAACCCTTCTCAAACGATCGGCCCATTTTCTACGCCGGATGAAAGGTAGTAAGAAGTAAAAGGATTAAGAATACCACTAAAATGTTGGGAAAAAAAATACATCCCAAAGTTTGACTACATTTCAAAATTTGATTTAAAAAACACAAATAATCAGATGAGACATCACGCTCCAACAATTGTGTCCAATCCAACAAAGTAACATTTATTAAAAAAAAGGTGAGGGCGGCCACCAAGTGCCATGTCAAGAATCTAGTGCGGGACTACTCTACTGCATTTAAAGAGAATGAAAGGAGCCGATTTGATTGGCTATGATCAAGGTCAACTTGGACCACTCCCACAGCGGTGAAGGCGTCTCTTGCAGATCCGCCAGTTTGCGCTCATCTGCGCAATGACCACAGTGGGTCTAACATTGATACGGCACGTGACATGGCGGTCATGATAATGGGGGGTTGGGGGGGTTAAAATTAAAACTACCGGGTAATGAAAAATCCCAAACTGTTAGGATCCTGACAAAAGGTGGATCACACGCTTGGAACGGAGTCATATTTCAGTCGTGATTACTTCTAAACAAATTACTCCTGTAGCAAGAAAGTTAAGCTATTCTCACCTGTTCTTTGGCCTGAGATATCCAGGTCTGAATCAGCAGCTCCACTCTGGACTTGTGGTACTTCCTGGTGGTTTTAACTGCAATAAAAATGTCCTTTAATTCCAGCGGGTCTCGCGAACCAGGTCCAGGAAGTATTCGACTTTGTCCTTCAGGCAAGGAAAGCGCTTCAGAATTTTTTTCAGAGTATGTCTCCTTGTCGTCATTGTTCTCAAAAGGTTCAGTCTCTATGGTACCATTCATCCCTTCTGAGCTAATATTTAATCCCGTGGCCGTTTCTGTGTCCCCAATAGAATCGGACACAGTGGGAGGCCCAGTAGTGTGCTGTAAAGTGTAAGTTGAGGTCTTCACTTGAGGTCTGGGCTGTGGCAGGTCCAACTGGCGGGCCGTGTGTTGGAGAGCTGGGATGAGCAACAAGAGGAGGCCGCCGAGCGCAAGTAAAAACAGGAAGCCGACCTTACTGACGCCAACCGATGCTATGTGCATTCTGGCGGGCCGATGGAGAGCGTGCATCAGCCTCCAGGGCTGAAGTCACTGTCGACGCTTCCTCATCCCATTCTCACTCCATCACACTGAAATCTGCAGGAGATTAGGTATTCAATCTTAGACAGGCAGTAGCGTGACGCTGTCTCTCGAGTTGCACAAAACATGGTATGCGTACAGGAGAGTGCACAAGTACCGCATATAGGAAAACAAAAGTATGATGCATTCACTTGCGACTAATTCACAATTAGTCAGAAATCCTGCAATGAGTCAAAATAGAAAAACTCTTTACTGTATATCAGGGGTCCCCAAACTTTTTCCTGTGAGGGCCACATAACTTTTCCCTTCTCTGATGGTGGGCCGGTGTCAGTTTGTAACAGAAAAAGTGTGACGATCGTAGGGGAGCTTGAAAATTGTATTGTTTTCCAGAAAGCCACACATAACCAAATAACCCTTTCCAGGTTCTTTACAGAAAATACAGTAAGTCAGGAAACAAATAATAACACTATTAATGAAATAAATAATAACTAAATAACCCTCTCTGGGTTCTTCATAGAAAAAAATGGAAATAAATAATAACTAAATAACTCTCTCTGGGTTCTTCATAGAAAAAAAAGCCATGGAACATTATTTTTTTTTTCTTAACAGATAAAAGTTCAGCTCAGTTGTCAGAGCAGAATCTCTCTGACACATATGAGCAGTGTCTTAAAGTTCTTGTGTTCCTTCCTTATAATCCTTTTGTAGGTTCCAGTAGGCTTGTAGACACCGCTGTTTTGCAGTTAGGGGGGTTTTGGGGCGTTTTTAACACAGTGATGGGTCATTTTGACCCGAGGAAAACAGGAGGGTTAAAGGGCCGGGCCAAATGTGCTGACGGGCCGTATTGATACGGCCCGCGGGCCGTAGTTTGGGGACACCTGCTGTATATGCTTTCTGACTGGAGATGTGGCTATGCTTAGAATAACCAGAGGTGGGTGTGTAACTAAACGTTGCCAGTCCGTCACCGTCAGTCTACCATCTCAAAATGTCATCATCAGTCCATCACTCTGTCTTACCACACCTGTATGGTAATACAGAGATAAAGACAGTTTAATAGTCATGCATCAAATAGCAAGTTGGTGCATGGGACAGAGAGTGAGGCAAAAATTAAAGTCAATTCGAATAAAACCATGAACCATGACTATGGAGCTTTGCTTTTTTCCGAACTACAGTACGTTCCTTCATGGTTGAATAATTTAACTGTTAAATTACTCAACCATGAAGAAACGTACTGTAGTTACATTTTAACAGCTGTAGATTATTTTCATTCAAACTTTTCTTCCAGTCCCACCTTCACATTTAGTATCGTGTATGAACCCTATTAGCACCATCGTCATTTTCCCCCTTTCAGCATTTAACAAAGATACAACTTCAGTTAAGAACAGCAAAATGAATCAAATTTACTTTCCCTGGGTCACTCCAAAATGTCAATCACACCTGAATGGTGACTCTTCTCGTTTATATTAGTCACTTTTCAAACGTTCGATTGAAATCAAAACGTTGTAGTCATTGATGCGCTACTCTACGTGACTGGAGAGTTAGCGCTGAGTTGAAGTGTTCAAGACACCGATGCGAAACTGAATGTTTTGCTTTGTGTGTGTGCGTGTGTGTGTGTGTGTGTGTGTTTTGCTACGAAAGACCGACACACAAAGCCTGGCAGTTGGTCTAAATAGAAACTTACCAGGAAATATCGGATGATACATCTGAATTCCGTAATGAGACGCTGTATGGCTATTGCCACCCGGGAGAATGGGAACAAATGTGGAATTTTAACTCCTACACTTAGCCAAGTTAGCTGACGAAAAAAAACCGTCCTCGGGCGCGACGAAGTTTGGAGGTGAGACGATTTCCTCGCCCCCGTTCGATCTCAATGCCTTCCAATTAATGTTCTATGATGGGTTAAAATCTCGAACAGTTTACTTGATCACCCGTGGTGATTCAATCGCATAGTTTCAAGTGAATACAATCTTATATAAAGACAAAAACAAAGTTTCTTTCTCTTTTTGTCAGATCTGCTTCTCCACTCAGTATCGGTATTTGGAACAAGTTTTCGGGATAAAAAGTACTTTTTCCGGTGTACCTTTCAAAATATAACAAGTGGCGCCTTGGTAGGCTTGTTTGAAATGTAGGATTAAATAATTAGTAATTTAGTGTAGAATGAAAGCGCAATTAAATAATTAAATAACTTAACTTGAGTTACATAAATGAAGTAAAGTAAAGTTATCAACTTTAAACAGCTTGTCTGGAACAAAGAAAAACTAATGTTTAATTTAAACTAAAATAATAATTGACAAACTTGATAATTAAAGTTGCAGTTACTTAAGAATGGCTAAATTGCACCGATTTAAAAAGTCCATACCAGGTGTTGTTGAGCCAGCATATTTATTTTTTCTACTGTACTATATATTGTAACTGTACATAAAATAAAAATATATAAGCATAATAATAAAATAAAAACAATTGAGTAAAAATAAAACAACAAAATCAGAAAAACATTGTTTGTTTTTATTATTATTTATTGTATTCTAAAATACAATATTTCTTTTGATTTTTCACGAACATGGTTTCGTTGTCTCTAATCATACAATATCGAGGGGGGCCTGACTTAACTGCAGCTGCAAAACATACCAGAATAAAGCATTTCAACAACATGGGATTTCGTGAGATGAGCATGTGTACGTCAACTAAGGATGAATCATACAGATTCACATAAATCAAGGTTCTAACACGTTTCTAAGCCTGAAGAAGACAAAAAAAACAATGAACAAGACAAAAAACACAATCGACATTTAAACCCCAAATCTTTATTGATAACATCAAGCTGGCACATTAACCTTCCACATCACCAATAACTTACAATAGTAATATTTATTTAATTTTTGCAGCCTGATGTCCTGCAGCAACACACTTGTCATCGGGAGGTGACTGCAGTTGAACAGAAACTTTCATGCCACGAAATAACAGCAATATATTAACTCTCATGGAGTAAAATGAACCATGATCATACAGTATGTGTGTCACCACACATATGATCATTTAAGACAGGGGTGCCCAAGTCCAGTTCTTGAGTGCCCCTATCCAGCCTGTTTTATATTTCTCTCTCCTCCAACACACCTGATTAAAGCTCATCAGCATGCTTTGCAGAAGCCCAATAACGATTCTGATCATTTAAATCGGACGTGTTGGAGGAGGAGACATCATAAGCAGATTGGATAGAGCCTCTTGAAGACCAGATTTGGGGCCCCCTGTCCAAATCCACAATTTGGACAGAAGACATGCAGGAGAAAACAGGTAATACTCAATCATGCCAGAGATAGCTATTTTTTTTCTTCTCCTTAAAACATGAAAAACAACTGCACTGTATTCAACACGAACAATGTCTCTGTATAATTTTTGTAGGAAAATAATATTGAAATTCAGATGACAAATGGCTTCCCAACCAATATAGCGATTAATGCCTGACATCATGTAGATTCAAAGCAACCCTCTCTTTTACCCGTTTGTTGTTATTAACCCTTTCATGCACTCTGTAACCTGATAACATGATAAGCTGTCCATTGTAGTCACCCCCGTCCCTGAAAGGGTTAAGACAGAGATGAGCAAACTAAGGCCGAAGGTCGGTCCACAATTAAGGTTCGATGTGAATGATTGCATTCATTTCAATTGGACTTGTAATGACAGGCATTTCACCGCCAGGTGGCGCATTGACTTGAAGTTGCAGAACACGGGGAGGGGGGGGGGGGGGATCTTCTCGACCACCTAGTACTGTACCTCTGTATCGCTCTACTTCTACTGGTCTGATCACAACCCATCTGCAGTAATGCACAGGCTAAAATCGATCATCAACAACACTGTTGTAATTTTAAAAAAAAGTATATTAATACAGTACGTTTGATATGGACTGTCAACAAATGCATTTTTTTCATGTACCATAGCTCGTACTGACTTGGCCCTTCTGTCAAATTTTAAAAGTCAATGCGGTCCCCGAGCCAAAAAGTTTGCCCACCCCTGGGTTAAGAGCAACTTTCATTTGTCAACTGTTTTTGTTTTTGTTTTGTTTTTCTGGCGACTGATGCAATCCATTTCCCCTCCGCTGTGCCAAAATATTACCCCTTCACATGCTTCCTTGCACTGACCAATTCCATTCGCGCAAGTTTACAGTACAAGAGACGATTGGATGAGTACGGTGCCAGTCAAACAGCCCCATTCTGGTCTTGTGGTTATTTCCATTCAGTGAGTTTTTAACACAGCCTCTAAGTTAAAAGTTGTACACAGACATTTTGTACTTAAACCTTTCCGCATCTAAAACATTGAGGATTTTGACTCAGAACAGGAAATGACACCATACTGTATTTCACAAGCCTCGCTGAAGCTTTCAAAAAATAATAATAATAATAAATGGAAATTCTGTGAGCATGATGAGTTCCAGTATGCAGACTGCTGGGTCTTGAAATGATTTCAAATACCGGTAACTTGTTTCTAATACCACAAACAATCAAGGTTTTTGGAATGCCACTAGGGGGACACAGAGGCTTGCACGAGGGTTCATGCACACTGACACTAATGGGAAGAGAGAAGACTGGACTCCAGATGATCATTCGTCAAATCTTCCATCCAGGATGCTCTCGAATGAAAAGGGGACAAACTTGAAGCCCTGGCCGGAATAAAACTTATTCTGGAATTCCACCCTAAAAAGAAAGAATTGAGTGGAATAAGCATGTGGAAATATGTGTCAACGCTAAGAGTGGGGGAAAAATAGTAAAATCACAAGGATGATAAAAATGAAACCATGGAAGAATGTTATTACATTGTTTGGTATCAACCTTCTAAGCAGTTGAGTGTTTTCCAACCTTTATTTAAATTAGAAAAAATTCACAGCTGAAAACCAAATATCTGTTTTTGTACACGATTACACCCATGTACATGTATCGTACTTTGAATCAAATGTTTGTATTTTTTTCCAAATCCGGTTGAAAAAAAAACAGAGGTCATCAAAGTGCTTGTCACAAAGAACGCTCGTCGACACCGGCATTAAATTCATTTGCTTTGCGAGAAGGAAACTGTAGCGTTGCAATTTTTCTGGTCCATTTCAGTTCTTTTCCTTTGGCCACTCAAACAAGTGTTTGTTTGCCCGAACAGTGTAAAGCCAAACCGGGCCGAGGCATTTCGAACAATTAACAATGGTAAAGAGCAGTTACCCGGACAACCAACAATGAATTATGATGGCTGACGTTTAAATGACGTCACTCGCCGTGGATCGCCGGACAAAAGTTGTTCAGCTAGTTGCTATGGGTCTAACTCTGAACCTGGGTGGGTTGCGTTAAAAAAAAAAAAAACTAACGAAAGTATGCTTGAAATAGTTTTAGCCTTAGTATTACTCAAAAGATGTTTGACCAAGTTTACTTGACATCTGAACTTTAAGGTAGTCGAGATATTTTGGCCCACACTGAATAGGGTTGGCATAAACACTCATCAGTGTTAATCTAAACACTCAATAGCGCCATACTGCAATGTCAGCACTACATTATGCTATTATAACACACTACTGGATGTTAAACATGTAACACTTGACTAAATGTGACTTTAACACCGGAGAGTGTGAATACCTATAAGCACTTTGCCAGTGTTTTAATTAACACAGTATGGTGTTGAATTAACACCATTTTTGGATCTCATTTGACCAATGTATACTTGACATACAGATTCTTTCTAATGTATAAATATGTGCATTAAAAAAAACGTGGATCCCTTGCAAGGCATAATGTAATGTAAAAGTAAGTGAATACGATTATGAATTTCATGTTTTCAGTTGAAAGGAAAACATTACGAGTGGGGAGTCAGTTCCCTTTAGTTCCTGGCCTAAGCAAGAGAGGGGAGCTGCCTAGGAATGTCTCCAAGTCGTGGCAAATATTTGGTCTCCTAGAGCTGTGAGAGGGCAACACTTAAAATGTGGAAAGAAATGAGAGATCCTCTCATCTGCTTCCCCGCACATCTGTGGAAATGGAAAATCTCTTGTGCTTTACACGCGCACACACACACCAATCTGGCCTCGTCGTCTTTTGAGTGCGTGTATATGTGTGTACGTGTACAGACAACTCATCAGCATGTGCGTGTGAAGAGCAGGCACCAAAGCAGAGGGTCGATGTTGACTGCTGTTAACTCCGAGCACAACTATTTCCATTCACTCATATCCGCGAAAAATACTCCGGGACTCTTTTTAACTTTAGCGGATACCTGTTGAGCTGACACACTTTTGCGTTATGAACCAAGTAACGTTCTGCTGCATTCCCCTACTAGGAGTGTAATGTATGGACTGACATATAGGATCAAAGATGCATTTGATGTATTGGGGGCAAGCCTGAAGATACACGTTGAGCTGATTAGTCTCTGATTTATTAACCAAGCAACATTTTACAGACTCTGATTATATACGGTCACAGATCATTTTTGGGGAGGCAGACGTCCAAACCACTACCCAGTGTACCGCCCACTGTTTCATTTAAGCCTTGGATCCGCTTATCCTTACGAGTGTCGCGGGGGCGTGCCTATCCCAGCTGTCTTCGCGACAGAGGCGGGGAACGCCCTGAATAGGTTGCCAGCCAATCGCAGCTGTTACCTTCCAAAGGGAAATACACGTAGCGCTGGCATGATTGAGAATTCTGAGATTACCATGAGCAGCTGTTAGCTGTGATCGTATTTCCTTAAATCAAACGTGTCAGAAATGTCCATGACAGCAGCCAATCAGAGCCAAGCATTAAGTAGTCCAGCTTCAGTAGAAGAAATAGGAAACAATGCGCGAACATGCAGCTAAACAAGCAGTTGGTGGGTATCCGCGACTTGGCGTTGTCTTCCGAAAATGGAGCTATTTTGACAAGTTCCTAACTATCACTTGTGTGGCGAAATGGTGTACATGGTGTAAATGAAGCAAGGTCTGTCCTCAAAAACAGGCAACATAGCAATCCTATTGAATCATTTGAACAAGTACCACCATAATGACAATATGGGAACCATAAAAACGCGAGCAGAATTTTTTTAATCATTATATTATATTTAGATTGTATGAAATGATGATTGTATGCTATGATATTATATTGTCCATAATGTTTAAGTCTTATGCTTGACTTGGCCAGTCTAAAACATTCCACTTCTTGCCCCCGAGTTCATGTTGTTGTTATGAAAGTGTGTTTTGGGTCATTATCTTG
The DNA here is from genome assembly GCF_025434085.1 of Hippocampus zosterae. Lineage (NCBI taxonomy): Eukaryota > Metazoa > Chordata > Actinopteri > Syngnathiformes > Syngnathidae > Hippocampus > Hippocampus zosterae. The sequence goes on from NC_067457.1 coordinate 9,231,420, forward strand.
CCGCATGATGAAGAATCTCCCAACCAGTTTAGCTGTGTCTTTCTTTCAACTTTTCTTTCAACTGATGAACACTGGGTTTCACATACTGTATGTGTGTGTGTGTGTGTACTTGGGATCATTAGCAGATCCTTCCATTCTTTTGCCTTTCCATCACTTTTGGAAAAGGTTCATCTTTGGCTCAGCAGTCCATAAACCTTGCTCTCAATCCCAGATGTCAGCTGCTGTTGTTTTTCTTAGTCTACCCATATGTATAATCTATATCAGGGGTGTCCAGTATGTCAATCGCGATCAACCGAGAGCCCGCGGACTGGTACTGGAGTCGACCGCGAGGGGTGTAGGGGGAAATGGGGGGGGGGGGGGGATTTGTGTGTTTGTGTGTGTTATTAAGATTCTGTATTTCTGTGTTGGTGTGCACTTCACCCTCAGCATTCTATCAGTTTGATTTCAAAAATAAAATTAAAAAAGCAGGTCACCTTTAACCAACGGTGGCCCATGATATGCATCACCGGAATTTGTTCGTGGTCAGCAGTCTGCAATTGCAGCTTGCGATCAGAGCAGTTGCAAAATACACTATATTTTATTATGATGATGATGATGATGATTATTATTATTATTATTATTCAAAGTTTGTCAAATTCACTAATGTCACTGGAAAATGATGGGAATCTGGAGCGCCAGGAGAATCACTTTAAAACGGCACAGGGATGTACGATAGTTTCTGTTTTTTTTAACAAACGCAAGCAATAAATGAATCTGCATTACAAAACAATATCAGATTTATTACACACGTGTTTTGGTCATATAGGTTAGGTTTAGGACAAAATGGAGTAAAATGAACCATGAACTCATATGGAAGACTGTTTATCTACTTCATTTAAGAGTTGTTGACTTATTAAATACTTTGGGTCCTAGTTTTCTTTCTTTTGGTATTTTGCTAGGCAACATGGCCCTGAGCACAGTAGACTATACCTATGCTGTCGAGAAAATGTTACGCACCGTTTTTACGCAGAGCGCACAAGTGCCTGTCTGCCAAAATATAGCTAGCTAGCTACCTATATGGATAGTTAGCTAGCTAGATCTACCTAGCTAGCTACCTATATGGATAGGTAGCTAGATAGATAGATTGAGAGATCAAGGTTTTGTAAATCCTGCAGTTGGGAAAAAAAGTATTTTCTTTTGCTGCCCACCCACTCAACCCAAAAAAATGTGACAGAAAAAAAATAAAGGATTTCCCAACTGTAAATTATTTTACAGTGGTAATCACTAATTATCATCCTCCTGGCAATCCTTTAGATTCCAGCAATGTTGGTAATGTACTCTAATGGGCTAATGTTTGACCTGTGTGTACTCAACGGTGCAGGTTGTATCGGCATGATGGAGATGGTGCAAGTGCGCGATGGATCTGGAAGCAGCTCTCTGTTATTTTCAGTCCCTTGAGCTCACAGTTTGGTAAACCACTTTGGGTCAGGGATGTTTTATGTTCCGTTCATTCTTCACGTACTTGTCAAGCTGCTCTTTGGCAGAGATACTTGGTTCAAGAGTTGAAAAATGACAGTTTACCGTGCATGTTTTTTGTCAGTGTAGTATTAATTGTATTTGGCTTAGGAGATCCCTGGTACACTGAAATGTCGTCATAAACAAACATGGGCACATCCTGTGGGTGTTTGTGTTTCTCACCAGTGAAGACGCAGGGCATGCAAAAAGGCAGACAGCCCCTCCATGACGAGCAGAATGGCAACGGTGAGGGTGGCGAACGCCGCAAAGATGATTGTGAGGCCGAAAAAACCGCCACCACTCCGGGAGGACAAACCCAGGTGCATTACCATGGACCAGAGCACCTCTGACAGCTCTGAATACATACAGATAAAAAAGAATGGAAACAAACATAATCATAAGTTTTTATTTAAGTGCTACAGATGTCTCTTCTATTCAAATGATCCTCTGTTTACAACGAAGTTCCATTTCTAATTCACTGACCTGTTCCAACACAGCAGTAACCATCACATTCTTATGTAAAACATGTCAGTAAGTAAAGCGCTAACTGAGTTTGCTGTCTTGTCATCATTATGTGCTTGATGGTGTCTTCTCAAACTGCTGCGCAAACTCGGTCATGAGTTCGCTGCTGTTTGTAAACTTGAAACCTTGTACGTTGGTCCCATTGTAACTCAAAATCCCCAGTTATACATAACGGTCTTGGGAACACGAATATAATACAAAGGTACCAGTCTGGCATGTGGAGAAGATGAGAGAGGTCAATGATTTTTAAATGAACTGTAAAATGTACGGGAGCCAGTGAAATGAGGTCAGAGTTTGAGTTATGTGCTCCCGCCTACGAGGCCAGAATTTGAGTTGTGTGCTCCCTCCTACGAGCTCCAGTTAGGAGGCAAGCAGCAGCATTTTTTACCAACTGGAGACGATTGAGGCAGGTTTTGCACAACGACGATTGCACAAACACACCAAAATCCGGTAGACCCTCTTCCTAGAATTGTCTGCAGCATCATTTGTCTTTTTTGTGATGGATAAAGAATATATGCCTGTGAATATTGTTATATTGCTCCACCATTTCTGCTCAAACATCTGAGATGCGATTCTTTAACCCGCTTTTGATGTTTCCCAATCAGTTTTAGCATTACGCTACCAGACTTCAAGGCAACATTATGTGGTTGTTCGAAATACACAATGTAACTCTCTTTGTTAAATGATTAGTTTGACAGACAACAAATTGGAAGTGGCTTCTCTTTTGAAGATGTATGCCAAATTGCTGCCTGTTGTAAAGTGAGCTGAGTTCACTGCCGCCATACAGCAATCATATCGAGGCACCGGTGGATAAAGTTGGCGCTGTGTGTGTTGTTACTCACGCGCATGAGCCAAGCTGAGGGCCCAGAGACGGAGATAAGAGGCCGTGTTGGAGATACATCCCAGACAGTACTCTATGGTGTGAATGGCCTGATGGACAGCCACATCACCAAAATCAAACTGTGGGGGGGAGAAGAAACATGATTAGCATGCAATAGCGTTTATTCTTTGAATCATTCAAGTTTTTACTTTTTGGAGTAACTTACAAAAGTCACATAGTCTAAGTTTATTGTGTTGCAACAGAACATTTTTGTCTTTTCACACCCTTCAACTCTTTAATCAGGCACACATCACGCAACCCGAACCTATCTGAGCAGCACATTGCACACAACGTTTCCCCACAAGCGGGTGATTTCATGCAAAACCCAGTTGCACTTCTGCTACAGGTCACAAAACTTAGGACCAAACATCCTACCCCAGGATTTTCTGGTAAAAAAGCATAATTCATGGTTTCATCAATCAGAGCATGTTGTCTCAGTCCTGAAGAGGCAAAGCAACCCCAGACCATCACACGAGCACGATCATGCTTTACTATTGGTATGATGTTCTTTTTCTGAAACACTGTGTTAACCATTACGCCAGATGTAGAGAGACACACACTTTACCTTTGGAAAAAAAAAACAAGAATTTGGAGAGAATATTCTATGGACTGGCGAGATGTGCATTGCTTATCCTACAAATGCACGGATTATAAAAGACCCCATACCCATATTGTACCGGTCTGGTAATCAAAACTAGTCCTGGTTTTCATCAGCAGTTTTGAAGTAGGTGCTGTCTGATTTTAGTTCGTTTTTGTGATGTGTTTCGTGTATTGTAATAAACTCTCAATTTCAAATGGATATTACATTCCCATGAAAGTTAGAAATACTGTATAAAAGGCAGCAGCATGAGTAAAAAAACATTTTTGTTTAAAAGTAAAGGGCCCTTGAAAGCTGCTATTTAAATCTGAATTACTATTACCGTATCCATAATTAAACAACACTGTTCATGATGACACAATTCCTACCAATAAACCTGCTCCCATTGTTTATTTCAGTCTAAATTCAAGATTTAACCACTTCCTACAAGATACTGCTTCAAAATTTTCATTGGCATGTGCAAATTCTGTCCAGCTTCCTGGATTAAGGTCAAAATGTAAATTTCAGTGGTTAATGTACAAACAAATAAACCGAGACAAAACAAATGCAACTACATGGTTAGCTTTATCACAAATACCGTGGTTTGTCGCAAACTTGTTTGAGACTGTTTGGACTGCGGGATCATAGAGCTTGACATGTTTGTGTACTGTCCTTGCATTCACTCCATCCTGGAACAAGACAAGCCTTTCCTGTATAAAGTGGGCAGGGCTTTAGGTTCTATGGTGCGGTTGCTGAATTTGGCTTGGTGCTAACCGGGTTTCCTCTTTCCATGCTTATCTTTTGTTCTTGGACTCATGGAATTGAGTTCATGGAAGTAGCTTCATTGTTCCCATTCAAAGGGTCTACAATGTAAGTGGCTCGAGAAAACAAAACTGGCCAGTATGATGTCATGGCAAAACATATTAAGGTTGATGGTATCTGAGATACAAGATACGAACCATATGGGAGAACATTTCAAGTGCTTATTTTCTATTATGTTTATCCTCACTAAGGTCTCGGGCGAGCTGGAGCTTATCCCAACTGACTTTGGGTGAGAGGCGGGTACATCCTGGACCAATCGCCAGCCAATCACGGGGCACATATATACAAACAACCATTTACACCAAAGCCCTAGTTAACGAAAATGAAATAATTACCGGTACGTCTAATCTTAAAGAAAAAAAAACATTTTTGTGACCAAAATAAAAAATGAAAGTGCTTTTATAAAAATGACAACTAACTGAAACTACATTTCATCATAATAAAACAGTCAAATCAAAAATTCCTTTGCTTACATCTGTCATTTAATTTCAAACATGAACTCTCGGGATCGGTATTATTGTTTGGCCGTCATTTGGGAATTGTACTGTACTTTATTACGCAATACTTAGCTACCTTATTTTTTCATCTTGCATGTCCAAAAATACGCCGTATATAAAAAAAACTCCCTAAAACGAAGACTGAAACTCATAAAAACTAAACTAATGTGCCTTTAAGAATAATAATTTTAAAAACTAATAAAAATGGGATTAAAAAATAATTATAGTGAAAAGTCCAAAATGATTTTAACTCTGATTCAATCTCACATTTACAACTAAAAACAACTTTAAGTCTTCAATTAACCTGAGAAAAATGTTTTTCAAATGTGGGAGGAGACAACTGAAGAACGCGCAGGGAAAATGTCATGTCTGTCTTTGTTTTTGTTCCAGCTCCGGCTGGAGTGAAGGGCGTTTCCCTCCAGCAGGCACACCTGCTCCTTTGGCGGTTGTGCTGAAGTGTTGTTTTCTAGATCCCTCCAGTTTGTCAAAGTAGTTTTTGCGCTCTAGTTCCTTATTTGTATTGATATTATTTTGTCTTGCTCTCATTTTGTTTCTATTCTCGGTTCAACTATTAGCTTAACTTTTGCAAGCGTTTTTTTTGTTTTGTTTTGTGCATTGTTTTTCCTGCGTCTTTATGACCAGCGATTTCTGTTTGTACTTTGTCGGTGTGTTTTTTCCTAAATAAATATTTTTTTGTTATCACATTTTGTCTGAGTCTGCATTTCTGGGATCCAAAAAAAACACTATTCGGTTCTGAACCTGACAGAGAAAATGCAAATCCCACACAGGGAGGCCGGAGTTGAGATTTGAACCCCCAACTTCTGAACTGTTGTGCTGTTTGTCCATACTATCAATCAATCAATATATTCATTCATTCATCTTCCGAACCGCTTGATCCTCACTAGGGTCGTGGAGGGTGCTGGAGCCTATCCCAGCTGTCTCCGGGCAGTAGGCGGGGGACACCCTGAATCGGTTGCCAGCCAATCACACGGCACACAGAGACGAACAACCATCCACGCTCACACTCACACCTACGGACAATTTTAGAGTGTCCAATCAGCCTGCCACGCATGTTTTTGGAATGTGGAGGAAACCGGAGCACCCGGAGGAAACCCACGCATGCCCCGGGAGAACATGCAAACTCCACACAGGGAGGCCGGAGCTGGAATCAAACTCGGTATCTCTGCACTGTGAAGCCGACGTGCTAACCACTGGACTACCGGGCCACCCATCAATCAATATATAAGTGAAAAATAAATAACTATATGACTTGTGTTAATTACAGGACAGCTCTAAACTTTCCATTTTTAAGTGCAACTCGAGAGTCTTGTTTTCAATCAAGTGAATTATTTTATGAATTTCTGTCATATATTTTAACAATTCTTGTCAGGCTTTTGATTCCATCATATGACAAAGATTGGACTGGTCCAGGTTGGCAAGAAACTCAGGTTTCTGGGATCTGTTATTGGTCCTGAGTGCAGTCTTTGACACAGTGGATCAAGAAAATTTGTCAGACGGAATGCACATTTTGGTTGGATTCTCAGAGACAGTTTTTTTATGGATGGATATGTTGTCCCCTCCGTGAGCCGTCACCTTACCGTGGTGGAGGGGTTTGCGTGTCCCAATGATCCTAGGAGCTAAGTTGTCTGGGGCTTTATGCCCCTGGCAGGGTCACCCATGGCAAACAGGTTCTAGGTGAGGGGCCAGACAAAGCATGGCTCATAGACCCTTATGATGACTACAATATATGGACCAAGGTTTCCCTTGCCCGGACGCGGGTCACCGGGGCCCCACTCTGGAGCCAGGCCTGGAGGTGGGGCTCGTTGGCAAGCGCCTGGTGGCCGGGCCTACACCCATGGGGCCCGGCCGGGCACAGCCCGAAGAGGCAACGTGGGTCCCCCTTCCCATGGGCTCACCACCCATGAGAGGGGCCAAAGGGGTCGGGTGCTATGTGAGCTGGGCGGCAGCCAAAGACGGGGACCCTGGCGGTCCGATCCTCGGCTGCAGAAGCTAGCTCTTGGGACATGGAATGTCACCTCTCTGGCAGGGAAGGAGCCCGAGCTGGTGTGTGAGGCAGAGAATTTCCGACTGGATATAGTCGGACTTGCCTCCACACACAGCTTGGGTTCTGGTACCAGTTCTCTCGAGAGGGGTTGGACTCTCTTCCACTCTGGAGTTGCTCACGGTGAGAGGCGCAGAGCAGGTGTGGGCATACTCATTGCCCCCCGGCTCAGTGCCTGTACATTGGGGTTCACACCGGTAGACGAGAGGGTTGCCTCCCTCCGCCTTCGGGTGGGTGGACGGTTACTGACTGTTGTTTGTGCATATGCACCAAACAGCAGCTCAGCATACCCACCCTTTTTGGAGTCCTTGGAGGGTGTGCTGGAGAGTACTCCTGCTGGGGACTCCCTTGTTCTGCTGGGGGACTTCAATGCTCACGTGGGCAATGACAGTGAGACTTGGAGGGGCGTGATTGGGAGGAACGGCCCCCCCGATCAGAACTCGAGTGGTGTTTTGTTATTGGACTTCTGTGCTCGCCACGGATTGTCCATAACGAACACCTTGTTCAAACATAAGGGTGTCCATATGTGCACTTGGCACCAGGACACCCTAGGCCGCAGTTCGATGATCGACTTTGTAGTTGTATCATCGGATTTGCGGCCGCATGTTCTGGACACTCGGGTGAAGAGAGGGGCGGCGCTGTCAACTGATCACCACCTGGTGGTGAGTAGGCTCCGATGGTGGGGGAAGATGCCGGTCCGTCCTGGCAGACCCAAACGTATAGTGAGGGTTTGTTGGGAGCGTCTGGCGGAATCCCCTGTCAGAAGGAGTTTCAACTCCCACCTTCGACAGAGCTTTTCCCATGTTCCGGGGGAGGCGGGGGACATTGAGCCCGAGTGGACCATGTTCCGTGCCTCTATTGTTGAGGCGGCCAATCTGAGTTGTGGCCGTAAGGTGGTTGGTGCCTGTCGTGGCGTCAATCCCCGTACTCGCTGGTGGACACCAGCAGTAAGGGATGCCGTCAAGCTGAAGAAGGAGTCCTATCGAGCCTTTATGGCCTGTGGGACCCCAGAGGCAGCTGACGGGTATCGACTGGCCAAGCGGACCGCGGCTTCGGTGGTCGCCGAGGCAAAAACCCGAGCGTGGGAAGAGTTCGGTGAGGCCATGGAAGCCGACTTCCGGACGGCTTCGAGGAAATTCTGGTCCACCATCCGACGTCTCAGGAGGGGGAAGCAGTGCACCACTAACACTGTGTACAGTGGGGATGGGGCGCTGCTGACTTCGACTCGGGACGTTGTGAACCGGTGGGCAGAGTACTTCGAAGACCTCCTCAACTCCACCAACACGCCTTCCTTGGAGGAAGCAGAGCCAGAGGACTCTGAGGTGGGCTCTCCTATCTCTGTGGTTGAAGTCACCGATGTGGTTAAAAAGCTCCTCGGTGGCAAGGCCCCAGGGGTGGATGAGATCCGCCCGGAGTTCCTCAAGGCTCTGGATGTTGTGGGGCTGTCCTGGTTGACACGCCTCTGCAACATCGCGTGGTCAACAGGGAGAGTGCCCCTGGATTGGCAGACCGGGGTGGTAGTCCCTCTTTTTAAAAAGGGGGACCGGAGGGTGTGTTCCAACTACAGAGGGATCACACTCCTCAGCCTCCCTGGTAAGGTCTATTCAGGGGTGCTGGAGAGGAGGGTCCGTCGGGAAGTCGAGCCTCAGATTGAGGAGGAGCAGTGTGGTTTTCGTCCCGGCCGTGGAACAGTGGACCAGCTCTACACCCTTAGCAGGGTCCTTGAGGGTATGTGGGAATTCGCCCAACCAGTCTACATGTGTTTTGTGGACTTGGAGAAGGCGTTTGACCGTGTCCCTCGGGGAGTTCTGTGGGGGGTGCTTCGTGGGTATGGGGTACCGAACCCCCTGATACGGGCTGTTCGGTCACTATACCACCGATGTCAGAGTTTGGTTCGCATTGCCGGCAGTAAGTCGGAATCGTTCCCAGTGAGGGTAGGACTCCGCCAAGGCTGCCCTTTGTCACCGATTCTGTTCATAACCTTTATGGACAGAATTTCTAGGCGCAGCCGAAGCGTTGAGGGAGTCCGTTTTGGGGGCCTCAGTATTACATCCCTGCTTTTTGCAGATGATGTGGTGCTGTTGGCTCCTTCAAACGGGGCTCTACAACTCTCACTGGAGCGTTTCGCAGCCGAGTGTGAAGCGGTTGGGATGAAAATCAGCACCTCCAAATCTGAAACCATGGTCCTCAGTCGGAAAAGCGTGGAGTGCCCCCTCCGGGTCGGGGGGGAGATCTTGCCCCAAGTGGAGGAGTTTAAGTATCTTGGGGTCTTGTTCACGAGTGAGGGCAGGAGGGAGCGAGAGATCGACAGGCGGATCGGTGCAGCGTCTGCTGTGATGCGGACGTTGTATCGGTCTGTCGTGGTGAAGAAGGAGCTGAGCCAAAGGGCGAAGCTCTCAATTTACCGGTCGATCTACGTCCCAACCCTCATCTATGGCCACGAGCTATGGGTCGTGACCGAAAGAACGAGATCCCGGATACAAGCGGCCGAAATGAGTTTTCTCCGCAGGGTGTCTGGGCTCTCCCTTAGAGATAAGGTGAGGAGCTCGGTCATCCGGGAGGGGCTCAGAGTCGAGCCGCTTCTCCTCCACATCGAGAGGAGCCAGATGAGGTGGCTTGGGCATCTAATTCGGATGCCTCCTGAGCGCCTCCCTGGTGAGGTGTTCCGGGCATGTCCCACCGGGAGGAGACCCCGAGGAAGACCCAGGACACGCTGGAGAGACTACGTCACCCAGCTGGCCTGGGAACGCCTCGGGATCCCCCGGGGAGAGCTGGAAGAAGTAGCTAGGGAGAGGGAAGTCTGGGCTTCCCTGCTAAAGCTGTTGCCCCCGCGATAAGCGGTAGATAATGGATGGATGGATGGATGGATGGATGGATATGTTGTTTGACAGAATTGTTTTTTAGTCAGTATAATTGCATCTTTTAATAGCGAGTTTTGAGAAGCGTGGTGTCCATCAAGACCCGAATTATTATTATTTATTTTTTTGTTAATGCTGTTTCTTAATGATGACATCACAAGGCATAGCTTTAACTTTCATAGTTATACTGACACTATACAGTACAAAGTTACAAATAATATTGCCCTGAAGTGCTTCATCCACATGAGGTTTGCAGGCATGCTTGAAAAAAAAAAAAAAACAACAACACAAAAACACTGATCCGCATGACAGCAGCATCCGAGCATGCTGAAATATGACGCAGTCTCTTACCGGCTCTTCCTCTGCATGCTTGAAAGTAAGCAAAGGTGAGAGATTAGTGTCAGATTTTGGTAACTCATGGTTGCTAATCTGTTGTAGCCTTTCACATTATTTTACATAATTCATAATCACTGAACTGTAGCTATGAATACGGATAACAATCGTGACGCCATAACTCAATCTGAGGTGCAAGTTAAGACTGTCTTTTGGTTCAAATTTAACCCATTCATGCACCCTGTAACCTGATAATCTGATAAAGTGTCCACTGTAGTAAGCGCTGTCCCCGAAAGGGTTAAAGATGAAATATTTCTCTAAAGCAAGTCCAAATAAAACTCCTTGTGTATTGTCAAATGTGAATATAAAGACACATGCAGGAAATCGTTTGCATTTATCAATTTGAAATCACGCATATTATTTGTGAGTGGAGATTTGAAGAAGATTGTGAGCAGTTACAGATCAGTGAGTAAAGCTCATAAAATGCATTTAGGAACTAGCCGCTGGGTTTTATATAATAATAGCAGTGTTTGCCATTCGGATATTTTTGACTGACTGACTAAGTTGCAATTTAAGGCAATATTAAAATCCTTAATCTCCTCTTTCCCTTGTTGATAACCATGTCTACATGGACTATCGCTGCCTTGGAAAAATTGGGATGAATGTCGTCTTGTTAAATCACAGTTATGCAATATGTTATCAACACACAAACACTCAGATGTAGTATGCATCAGCGCCGGGGGACACCAAACCTCTGAGTCAACTGGGTGGTATTTTCAGAAATTCCATTGCCTGGTTCTCATGAAAAACACCTCAGTGTTTATGTTTCTGAAATGGAAAATCCGACTCTTATCTGCTCTAGTCCATCACAGGCCTCCCTTTCAATATGAAAGCGCTGGTTGCACCATCTCCTCCTACTCCCTTGGAGAAAATGTTATAATCTGTGTACAGTACTTTAATGTCAGGAAATATCAACTGAATATTCTTTCGATTTCACAATCATTTGATTGACAGGAGTTGTAAATAAATAAAAGTGAATTATTAAATTAAAATTGAAATAAACTACTTTTCAACTGTGCGGTAGTCATGCAAAACATGACTGTGAAGTGAACATGAAGTGAAGTATGAGTACTGTTAATTTTGAGTACCTAATATAACTCACGTGATGCAAACTCCACACAGGGAGGCCGCAGCTGGAATCGAACCTGGTACCTCTGTACTGTGAGGTCGACGCGCTAACCACCACACCACCGGGCCAACTATTTCATTTTTTTGTCAAATATATATTTTCAAAAGAATAGCCAATTGAAATACTACGTTATTTGACCTGGTTAATGTGAATGTTGTTCCCGAACCTCAGCTCACAGCGTCAGCACATCTGGATAGTAAGATGGCACGTTCAACTTAACACACGATTGTTGTCATCTGTGTTAAGTTGCCTCAGCAATGTGTGTTTTTAGTATGTGTTGGACTCAAAATGTTTGTGGTGGGATAGAGACTGGGCTAGCCCACGAACAATGAAAATCTGCGTATAAATGACGGCCACTGAAATGCTTAAAAAAATACCATATTTTCCGCACTATAAGACGCTTCGGAGTATAAGGCGCACCCTCAATGAATGGCTTATTCTAAAACTGTTTTCATATATAGGGCGCACCGGATTATAAGGCGCATAGAATAGAACCTACAATACTGGCTGCGGTTGCATTATGCATCCACTAGATGGAGACTACACTAAAGGGAATACAATACAACACAGCTGTATTTACCATATTTTTATTATTTATTTTTTAAAGTCTTTAATTTTCTCCAAAATGGACAGGCCGCCTTATAATGCGAAGCGTCTAGTGTATGCGCCAAGTTCCAAAGCCTGACTGAGAGCACCTCTGGCCGACAAGCTGTTTATAGAGAGAAAAGGCTGAGTGAGTAACGACAGGCATGCGGAAGTCCGCCAACGAGTGAAGGGTGGGCGTGTAAGAGGACGCTAAAGGCACGCCCCTAGCAGGTACCAGTCACGTGAGTACATTGTAAAATGGCGAATTCAAGTACAACCAAACTCAGTTTTGCTTCCATTGCCTTTTTAAAAACACGTTTTTAGCGTGCGTGCATGCATGCCGTATGTTTAAGCTGGCGTATGTTTTACCATGCCTGGCTCCGCCCAATAATACAGTGCGTTTTGTGTATGTGTCAAATACAGAAATAGCACCCCTGACTGAGACTACGCCCAACAACACGGTGCGCCGAATGGTCGTGAAAATACGGTATATAAAGCCATCACAACCGCTGCAGCTGTAACAAAGCGCTTTACAGAACATTTGAAATACTACGTCCAAGAAATCAGAATATTGATCCATATATAAGGTGCATCAGATTGATTATAAGGCGCACCGTTGGCTTTTGAGAAAATTGAATGTTTTTGGGTGTGACTTATGATACGGAAAATACGGTAAATATTTTCTTTTTTTTTAACCAAAAAATGGAAAACGGGCAGTAAATGGGGATGCTCGAAAACTCTTCCAGTATTTGAAAAATATTTTTAATACGTTTTAATGTTTGTTTGTTTTTAAATCCGTGAATATCCAAATCCGGGGGGTGCCGAACCACGAGTATATGGCAGATGACCGTTATTCCCATAGGATGCGACATTAAACGTTCTGGTTTCTTCTTAAACATTTTTTTCTTGGTTTATCAATGGTTTACCTAGAGGGGGTCAAATAGCTAAAAAAAATGACACCAGGTTTTAGACAGTTGTGAGTGGTACACATTCTGAGCAAGTAAACATCGCAAGCTCACCACGCTCTTTAAATTTAGAATAATGTTTGAAGGATCAACATGCTACAATCAAATCAAATTTGAATTGAATACCAGTACTCATTATTTATAAAGACAGAGAACCACAGCAGAAGGATGACGCAGGTCACGGGTTGTCTACCCGTAACCCAAACAATCGAAGCAATGCACTTCTTTAAAACTAATATTATTACAATATAAAACAGTGGAACATCAATTCCAATGAGCTGGAACCAATGGATGCCAGATTCTACAGACGGAAAATTGTGGCGAGTCCACTAAAAGCGTTGCTTTGTACAGTTCCTCCAAATTCTGTTGCAGAATTGACCGCAATTCGCCACAATGCAAGTAAATGGCATTGTGGCTCCAGCACTGGACAGAGACTGGTCATGTGTTTCTGGCTTGTTCTGCTAAAGGATATCTTATCTTATCTTATCTCTCTCGTCAGCGATGGACTTTACTGTAGACTAGCGCAGGCTAAAAAGCACGTCAATGTGGCAGCCATTTTGGCAGGGGAGAGAGAGTCCCTTTGAATGCAATGGAACAGAGATGGTTCACTTAGCATTTGCAAAGGCAAGTACTTTATCAAGGAGCATGTCGTATCGACCTATTTACATTTGTATTGTTCTGGGCAGTTTTAGGTGACAAAAAAAAAAACAAATCAATTTCATACTGAATTGGGTGGTATTAGAAAGTGAAAAAAAAGTTCTTCAGTGAAACGGACAACAGCCCGTCCCTCAATTCGTCTGTCGAGATTCCACTGTATAATTGCTGCCACAAGTTCAACAGGTACAGACAAATTAATCTCCTCAATATATAATACATTTTAAAATCATTTTATAACTTTGAAACTGAGAGACTGAATCACACTGTCAGACTGTGAAAATTGATTTCATACGCTCACCTCATCTCCCTCCTCTGAGTGTTGAGAGAGCTGGTCGTGGTCCATGATGCCAGCCTCATCCTCCGTGGGCCCGTTGCCCACCCGCACTCCTCCGAACTTCTGCGTGCCCTGTTGGGTGAGTCCGGTGCATGATGAGGACACGCCTGTTCGCTCTAAAGATTGCTCTAGATTCTCTGCAGGGGTTTCTTGCATCTTCTGTGACTAGATACAAAAGTCACAAGAGCTTTGTCGGGCTTAAAGCAAGCCTTAGTTGGCACGCTGTACATAGCTGGTCAAGTAAACATGGCACCCTAAAACAGATATCGAAGTGTTTTGTTTCCTAGTGAACTATTTTCTCAAAGTGTTACACTGACAAAGTAGTATTACCAAAAAATCTTATCAGATAATAGATTTTCAGTATCACATTTTAGTGAATGATAATCAATTGCATTACAAGTCCGCTCACTGATTCAGTTAAGCCTCTTTTTGGAGTTTGAACGTCCTATTTGTGAAATGTAGATAGAAACTTAAAAAAAATATAAATACAAGTGTACCGTATTTTCCAGACTATAAATCACAGTTTTTTTCAAAGTTTGGCCGGGGTTGCGACTTGTACTCTGGAGCGACCTATGTGTGAAATTATTAACACATGATATCATTTCACGTTATTTTCACATTAAACCACAAGAAGGCGCTCTAGACCCGTTTTGATACCTTCCACATTGGCGGTAACTGATGATAACTCTGTTCTAAGCGACGAAGGAGAGGAAGCGCCGCATCCTCTAACTCTGGAGTTGGTGTAGTTCTTTAAAAGTGACACAGAGGATGAAGATTACATTGGCTGTAGTGATTTGGAGTGACGCTGATGGTTTGTTAAACTTTTTACCATGTTCTTTATACTATAGTTATCTGAATAACTCTAACTATGTTAGGTGAACATACCAGGCCCGTTCTCCGTTCGTTGCGTGATGTAACATTAGCATATCGTACACTTATTGAGTCTGTCATTTTCTATTTTTATTTGGCTTTCAAGATGAAAGTTCTTGTTCTTGGTGTTGGGTTTTATCAAATAAATTTCCCCTAAAAATGCGACTTATATTCCAGTACGACTTATACATGTATTTTTCTTCTTTATTATGCATATTATGACTCGTGCGATTTATAATCTGGAAAATAGGTAGTTTTGAAACTCGATTAAAGTTTAGTTACTGAGCATTCCATTGCTCTTGACCCTTTCTGCAGTTTCGATATATTCTATATCTAATATTGCATTCATTTGTGGTGAAAACTACTTGGAGGTTCAACACATCTAGTGGATATAATCTGAAGAATTGAGATGGTCTGTTTTTAGGGTGCCCTCAGACTGCTTGGTGTCCAGATTTTCAGAGCGCTTTTAAGGCAAGCTTTAAGCATTATGTCATTTCATGGCAAAACAACCAAGCGCAGTACACAATACAACGTTCACTGAAAGACAGAATAGAAGCATAAATAAAAGGTTATATTGCAGAGGAGAATAGTTGGAAGAGTGTTTCGAGTTTGTAGGCAGGGTGAAATTGACATACCAGGTGCTTTTTCCACAGGTGCTGACGCCGAAGCACCATAGTTTTCACAACCAGCATACAGGGTACACATGCAAGGGCAATGAGCACCAACAAAACCTGGATCCCCATCTATAGATTCGAACAGAGAGATGTTAAACCGTGTGGCTGACTAGTTGTGGTGTTTGCACAAGGCTCGTTTTATTATGATGTCAAGTAGATGTTAATGAGACGCAACTTTCCAATTTTGTGGTGGTGTGGTTATTTCTGATAAATGTATGTCTCCTCGACGTGATATACTGTGATTAGTGTGAGTTTGTGTATGTGTGGGTAGGATTGAAAAAATAAAATAAAACAAGGAGAAGAATAGGATGCGGGAAGGAGCACCTGTCCCGCGTAGAGGGATTTGGTAGTGGGGTCACTGTAATTGAAGAGGCACATATTGATAAAGTGGATGAGCAGGCTGGGTGCGTCTTTTGAGGTGAATGCATCGTAAGCTGTCCACTTGTAGAAGACCAGCAGGACGAGGTAACCAAACAGGCTAGACATGAAGACAATCTCGGGAATGAAGCCTAGGAAGATGTTCAGAGGCTTCTTGAAGTACCTGCAATGTGAGATATATTACTTTTAAAAGCCTTTGCAACAAGGGAAACCCTGTGTGAAAAACATTTGTTGGATTTTTTTTTCATCCACAGTGTAACAAAGGCAATTTGTGCAATCAGCACCATGCACTATGGCAGGAACTGTGCATAAATGGCAATGTATGGTTACTTTTAAGTTTTTTTTTTAAGTGCATGGGTTTAAGCAATAATACGGATTTTTCCGTATGGGTTTAAGCAATATATTTATTGTATTACATTGTATTCCCTTGTATTCTATAAATATTGTTGACTTGACTTAAAATCCGACAGTGCACCTTATAAGCCGATGAGCCTTATATATGGATCAATATTCAGATTTCTTGGACGCAGTATTTTCAATGTTCTTGAAAGCGCTTTGTTACAACTGTGTTTGTGAAGGCTCTATATAAATAAAGCTGTATTGTATTGTATTCCTTTAGTGTAGCTCCATCTAGTGGATACTTAGCGCAACCGCAGCCACTATTGTAGATTCTATTCTATGCGCCTTATAATGCAGTGCGCCCTATATATGAAAACGGTTTTAAAATAGGCCGTTCATTGAAGGTGCGCCTTATAATCCGAAGTGCCTTAGAGTGCCAAAAATACGGTACTTCCGGTTCAGCAGTTTTTGCAAAAAAATCAAATAAAAATGCCCGTTTGTACCAAGCAGTATGAAAACATGATCTGAAGGCATCGATTTGGAATTATCAGGCAGCGGTTCCTTTTTATTAAATTAAATTATTTTTCTTAAATGTAATACATATGAATGTGGCTATTCATACCTATTTTCATTAAATCGTGATTTTTTTTATTTTTATTTTAAGAACTCGATGCACTTTGTGTTTGTAATCTACAGTACATGAGACGTTTTTCTTTTGTTATCACAATCATCGCCACTTGCTAATGAAGCAAATTTAACTCAATGTCACTGAACTCCAGGGTGGTTTATCTCAGTTTATCCAACATCTCTGCTGAGAAAAACAAAACAACATAAGGGTTTTGGGAACCTCAACACTATTAATTAATCTCTGTCTTGGAGTCTTTGAATTGAAACAAAACACAAAGAAACTCAAAACAGTATGCCAAGTGTAACATGAAATAAATGCCCGTAAGGGATATTTGTTGGTATAAATTTTACATAATCTTGCCAATGAACAAAACAAGGATTGGTGAAAGTAATAAAGCAGTGGTTCTGGCAGCAGTACTTACAAATGGTTGAAAAGACTGAGAGAGACTCCAAATAGCATGTGGATTACACCGAGGATAACAGACATCTTCATTTTAAATGAGTTGAGGAACGTGAGCTTGTTGGTGGCAATGTTCCATATCTACACAGAGAAGAGCAGGAAACTAAACTGTATCATTTTACTCCCTATTTTCAATCACAAGAAAATAGGCTAGTCTTTTTTTTGGGGGGGGGGGGTGTAGGGGGTTTGAGTGCTTTACCGGGTCAATTCCAAGAGGATAAGGTCCATTGAACACACCAGGAATTGCAGGGTCCAACTGTAGCACCGCGTTTCCTTCAAGCGTTTCAAACCTGGTTCACATCAGTCAGACAGGAATACATTCCCAATATAATATTGTTGTTGTTGTTTTTTTTTCAGTTTCGATTCCCTAAAATAATTTGTGGGGAAAAAAAAACCTAATGAAAAGCATGAACATTAGCTTAGCATCGTCGACGGCAGAAGCTCAAAAAGAGCGTGTCTCGTCATATTTATTGTTGTGGTTTAAGAAAGCAAGTTCTCGTCATTTAATACGTGTACAAACATACTCTTTCAGGTGCATTATACAATTTTTTTCAAGAGCTTCTCTAAAGGCATCCAATTGTAACGGAGGTGAAAAAGGGAAGTATGCTAACATTGCGGCTAATGAGAGCTGCATGCCATGATTATTATGTGAGATAACTTCTCGCAAAGTTAAAATATTTAACGTGGTGTAAAATACACAATCAGACAGATTATACAGATAATATAAGAAAAAGAAACAATAAAGTCGAACAAGACTGGCTGCCTTAACAGACGTTTTAAACTGCTTTGCTCAAATGTCTACAGACAAGGCAATTCTTTGCTGAAACAAAAATTGTATTCCACATTTTGGAGACAATTGACTGCTAAACTCTATCTCTGTCACCTTTAGTCTGATATCTTGTTCGAGAGACAATATTGCCTCCTCACTGAGATTTGCTCCATAGCCTACTTGATCATTAAAACCAGGGGTGTCAAACTCATTTCACATTGTGGGCCACAAGGACATTAGGAAAATGTTGAAATTTAATGAACATATCTTTTTCAAAACATTTCATGAAGCACCTTAGTGTAGTGTTATGTAATTTTATCATTCACATATATGCATTGCAACAGATCCCACTGATTGAACAAAGGCACAAAACTTGAACAAGTAATTGTATTGAAAAATATAGTGATGCATTTTAAGATTAAACGAGATTGATGAAGAAAGGAATTTTAAAACCATTTATACATGTGCATGTAAAATCTAAATTTAATACCTGCCTACACCATACAAACCAAGGAGAGTGCTATTAAATGTGTAAAGAATAAAGTATTCACATGTCCTTGATAGCGTCTGCTGTGTTGGGTCTGCCTCAGTGACAGCCTGAGGCTGCTGTTGTCTTCTTCTCTGATCAAAACAGTGTGTCCCCTAGCGGATACTCCATGCATTGCACCTTATTAAAAATATTTATTCCGTGCCTTTTATAATTTTTTTTCTTTTTTAAATTATCCTGCGGCCCTGATCGAACCTCCTTGGGGTCCGTTTCCGGCCCGCGGACCGTATGTTTGACACCTCCGATTTAAACTAACATGGATTCAGCAGCAAGCTAGAGTTTAGTTCGTCCCCTTGCCGTTCTTTTTCAAGAGACAGCTTCCACCCACCGTAATTCACCACCATCTACCAGACCCTGCTACATTCCCCTTTGCCATTTCACAATACCTTTTGAAGGACACCACTCACATTTTTTTTACTGTTGTAAATGAGAGATCTCAGATCTCAGTTATTCTACTGCTACACTTGTATGTTTGCTCCAATGTACTGGGTACTGTTAAAACCAGTTCTTGTCACCGACTTTTGTCTTTACAAAAATAGACACGGGAGCGGCTCTTGGAAAAACAAAAACATAAGGCTAACTACAATAAAAATGATATTACAACCTTAACCCTTTCGTGCACCCTGTAATCTGATCATATGATCAACTGTCCACTGTAGTAACCGCTGTCTCTGAATGGGTAAAATAAAATCAATGTCCACACAGAATGCGGCGACTTACGACCAGTTGGCGCCTTTGGGCCCAAACATTGGCCTCACACTCCATCCAGAGCCAAACATGTTCAGTGATTTGGAGAAGCAATCATTATAAATGATGCCTGTGTAGACAGAGAAGATCCCCATGAGCAATATGATGTAGCGACCAGCAAACACCATATTGAACATCTGTGGGGAAATAGGAGATAGACAGAGGTGAAGGCATGTCTTACCATATTGATTCATCAACATCAACATCCCCATCACGAGGAATATACAAGCACAAAAAAAATCAACCAAAAAAACTCCCAGTGTTTCTTCTTATTTGTGCCAGTACCTCATTGTCAGTCTTCTGGGCAAGTAGGCGACTTTCACGGATGACTAAATAGAGAGCAGCGCAGGTCAATAGAAGGCCATGACCCATGTCACCAAACATGACAGCAAACAGGAAAGGGAAGGTGATGATGGTGTATTGAGCTGCAAAGGTGAGGAAAAAGAAAAAGAAATTTTCATAATATTTATTTGATGATTCGAAATCCAGTGCACCCATACAAAAATGTAATAAGATTGAAAAACAAAACCATTAAGTTGGAAAAAAAAGTGAGCACATTTGTTCGTGTGTTTGTGTGTTGTTTGGTCTTTTTTCCAAATTATACTACCTGGATTTATTTCCCTGTAATTTCCAATGCCGTATGCATCCACAATGTTCTGAAAACCGGAGGTGAACTTATTGGTCTTGTTAAAAGTGGGCGGAGTCTGCTTGGTCTGCATTCTGTTGAGTATTGACGGCACAGTTGAACCGCTTCGTTCCTGTGAAATCCACACAAAATATGAATGTGTAACACTGCTACTTGTCTATGAGTATTAAGCTGACCAAATAAACAGTTGCGCATCGACAAAGGGAAACAGCTTCTTAACTGAATATTGTCAGTAATTCATTCCGGTTTTATATCCCAAACAACCAAGAAACTTTGCCATAAGAATGCCGCCTCAAATAGGTATCTGAACAAAAATGGTGGCGTGGCACATGTAGATGGACAATATCAGATGACTCACAGGCATATCATGTATTCTCTGTCCTCTATGAAAACTAATAATATCGAAACTTATTGAGTTTCTGAGAGTAGTGGTGACTCTTCTTCATTTGTCTGTATTACTGTACTATATATACTGTACTGTTTCCCATTGGCCAAAGCGGTCACACCAAAAGGAGCAGCACAATCAATCAATTAAGAATTTTTTTTTTTACATTCTGTTCAATTATATTTTTAATTGTCTTTATAAAGTGTAATATTATAGATTGCTGGTTTCCTTGTTAAAAACACATGATATTTTTTTGAAGGGGGGCAGAACAGATTAATGGTATTTCTATTAATTTCAATGGGGAAATGTGATTTGTTGGATGAGTATTTTTAAGTACGATCATGGTCACAGAATGAATTAAACTCGTAACTTAAGGCAACAATTAACTTTATTAGTTGTTTGAGGCAAACGCCCAGGAGGAACCGATACGACTTGAAGAAACATCTGACACCTTAATGTGAATCATTGTGCTATGCAACACAAATTCACTTTGCATTGTGAGAAAACAAAATGTCAATCTATTAGCAAGCTGTCATGATCAAAAGAAACTCTGTGCAGAAAAAAATGTAGCCCAGCTCCAAACCAGGGACTGTACACAAAGGAATCAGGCTACACACTTTTGAATAGGAAGCATGGGTGAACATTTTCCTCATTGGGTGTACAAAAGCCAACCTGTCTTTGCCTCTAACTAGATTACTATAGAGAACAAATTTTCTTCCACAGAGCGAACACTGTCATTTTTCAAAATTTTTAAAAAGTTTCACATACATTCACCAGACATATTATTGTCTCCTATCATTGTGACAAATACTTATAATTGCTTCGATTTTTTTGGTGTGTAGTTAGTCTTTATTCTGTTTGTTTTATTATTATTATTTT
Organism: Hippocampus zosterae; assembly: GCF_025434085.1. Lineage (NCBI taxonomy): Eukaryota > Metazoa > Chordata > Actinopteri > Syngnathiformes > Syngnathidae > Hippocampus > Hippocampus zosterae. Next base: position 9,252,516 of record NC_067457.1, read on the forward strand.
AATTCCATCATTGCTCCGTCAACTCGTTGCTGAGAGTCATACAGGTTGTGTGTGTCCGAAGAAGAGAGAGGTCAAATTGTTTTATTTTCTTCTTCGCTTTTGGGTCCACACAGGGATAAATTAAGTGAGCTGTAATTATTACTTTACAATTAGATTTTAAAAAACAAAACAAAGGTAATTAAGTATCTTAAAGTAGTAAAGTAAGTAAATTACAATTCCCAAATGACTGGTCGACCTTCCTCCTTCTGTATGACTCTGCAGTAATAACTAAATAAATACATTTCAAATAAACCCCAAGAGCTGTCATGTATGTCTGGTTGTTTCATTTTCAGCCCTAGCTGGAGTGGAGGGCATTTCCCTCCAACAGGCCCACCTGTTACGTGTTTACCAATCAAGCCTGCCAAGCTACCGAGTCCCGTCAGATTATTGACCTTGCTTGCTGTAGCGCTTCAAGTGTTGTTTTCGAGAACTCTTGATAGGCTTCATAGTTGCTCTCGTTCTTTATAGATTCCAATTTTTAAGTATTTTTATTTTTTTTTGTTCTTGATCTTCCGGTTCGCGTTATAAGCCTTTTGACATTTTGTTTGTTTATTCTTGGTGCTGCCTAGTACCTTTCCTTTTACAAGCGCATCTGTTTCTCCTGGCTCCTTGTGACCAGTGATTTCTATTTGTACTTTGTCGATGCGCTTTTTGGAAATTTTTATCGCATTTTTTCTAAGCCTGCATTTCTGGAATCCAAAAACATTATTCAGTTCGGTCTTGACACACGCTCATTTTTATTTCAATTATAGATTAAATATAGATAGTTATTTCATTTGTTTTCATTAATTGCAATAATAACCTTGGGGGCAGGTTGAGGCAAGACATAACTTCCCGATGACCAAACAAAAACTCACCGTTCCTCTCCGTAGGGCAAACTGGATTGAGTCCAGATCTGAGACTGGACACCACACTTCAGCGATGAGACATTTCTGAGTCACGTCAATGTTACACAGGTTCAGAGTGTGGTAGATGGCTTTCATCTTGCGAACCTTGATGAACCAAACCCGCATTGTCTTTGAGGCGGCCTGCAGGACTCGCTGACGGTGGTCTTCGGTCTGGTTCAGCACCTGCGTTGGCAAGAGAAAGAATGAGATCTTCATGGATCCTCATGTCGCCGGATGTAGTAATGGTGAGTCGGGTGTCATCAAAGTCAACTTTTCCATAGCCATGAGATTCCATGTTTAGCTGTGTGGATTTTTATTAATGGCTCTTCCTGTTTTGATCCATCACATTTTTTTTTCCTCAAACATTTTCAAAAATGTATGGAGGTATGCCCGATAGTGACTCACAGAGTGAGTTGATGGTTCGGGCAAATGATTAGGTTGTTTGAAAAGCTGAGCCAAATGTGCTATTGTATGAGTGTAATATATTTTACTTTTGGCATGCTTACACATGTGCAGACACTCAAGCAGAACCCCCGGCTTTTTTCCCTTTACTAAATAAGGGCAATTGCTGGGCAGCAGAACTTTTTGATACTGGACTATCAGACTTATCTGCTCTTTTGCAGATAAGACCCGCAGCACAAAAAAAAGACCTGTTGACACGACAATAGATTCTGTTTTGTTTTGTTTTTTAATTTATTGGATGGGGTAAGTAGCATACAGGAGCCTGAAGACAAATTATCTGTTGTGCATAAAGTTGTTTTGAAGTTAACTTTCCACCAAAGAATAAGAAAGGCCCTTTCAAAGTATTACTGAATGTTCCCTATACTTTGTATCGCGACAGTTTATTTTATGCCAAATAATGCAACTGACCGTCTCTTTGTTACTTTTATTGACCTACAGTATTTTGCACAATTCTTCTACCAAGGCAAGAGGTTATGTTTTGTTTGTTACTTGCTTGGTTTATTGGGTCATTGTTAGTCGATCTGCATACCCTCCGTTAGTTAGTTAGCCTTATTACACGAATACGATTTCTAAAAATTTTGGTTAACATATGGAAGCAAGGGCGGCACGGTGAGCTACTGGTTAGCATGGCCACCTCACAGTGCAGAGGTGCAGGGTTCGATTCCGTCTGCGGCCTTCCTGTGTGGATTTTGCATGTTTTCCCCGTGCCTGTATGGGTTTTCTCCGGGTACTCTGGTTTCCTCCCACATTCAAAAAACATGCACGGCAGGCTAATGGTACACTCTAAATTGTCCCAATGTGTGACTGTGACCGCAAATTTTTGTTTGTCTCTGTGTGCCCCGCGACTGGCTGGCAACCAGTTCATCAGGGTGTACCCTGCCTACTGCAAGAATCCAGATGGGATAGGCTCCAGCACGCCCATGACCCTCGTGAGGCTAAGCTACAAAATGGATGGATCATTATGGAATCAAGAGCGGACCGAGGTGTTTAGTTTTAAGTTTACAGTCTCTTGTCTTGGGTATGGCAGTGTGGGATCGGTTCCCACTCAGTGATGCTGTAAATGTGGGTGTGAATGGTTGTGGCCCGCAACTGGCTGCCGATCAGTTCAGGGTGTCGTCTGGGATTGGCTCGAGCACCCTCCCACTAATATGTTCAAAATAAGCAATGTTGAAAATGGATGGATGGATGTATTGGAGATCCGATTTTAAAAAAAATGCTGTGCATTGCAGTTACCAGCCCCTTTGTGTCTGCATCAAACAGATTGATGTTTCATGCTTGATGTTTCATGCTAGAGGTGTCACATAATATATAATGTGTTGTGTTATTATTGTTACTCTTTCTACTGTATGTTTTTGTTTATTCATAAAGTGCGGTGAAGTTTGTGCTGTACTCGCTGCCATTTTAGATGAGAGTGTGAAGGAAAAGGTACCATTTGGAGATCGTCAATACGGCTGTTGACACCAGCCAACATCTCTTTCCTCTCTTGTGGAGTCTCTGGACAAGGGTACAGAGAGGCACGGAACCTGGAAAAAAAATACACCATGCAACTCAGTCAACTCACATCAGTGATGATAAAGGGCACAGCCTTTGGAAAATGTACTTTTAAATTGTTTTTAAAAAGAGTTGGGTCTCTGTAATGGCTGCACATATAAAGTGTGAAATTCAACAACAAAGTAAACTCAATAAATATCTTCAAAAATGTGTCTGAGATTTTTTATTTGCGAGTGACAAAAGCTAAGCAGCCAATTGCAGTTCGGCATGTGAAAATACACTGATTTCATCCATATGAGGTCTTGCATCTAGTTAACGAAAATTAACAAAATAACAACTAAAATTGAAAAAAAATTCACAAAATCAAAATTTAAATGCTTAAAAAAAAGAAAACTAGACCTTCATCTTACAGTTTTAAAACAAACTATAATTATTGCGAAAGTATCCTTTGCTTCCATCTTTGAGAATGAATATCATATATGAGCTTTCGGGATTCATTTTAAACATATTTATTTTGGAATCGATATATGAAGAAGGAAAGTCAAACATTGTCGTTTGAGAATTTTTGTTTATGTTACTTAATTAAACTTAAACGACTTAAAAACACAATACCTAGTGAACTTTTTTTAATGCTACTGCTAACAAATCCTCCATATGTTAAAAACTAATACTAAAACTAATAAAAATGAAAACAAAGCATTTCTGAGAAAAATAAAAACAAAAAAAATAATACAAATACTCGAAGAACTAATAACTGACAGATTTTATTTTTATTAAAATGAAAATATAAGCTAACTAAAATGAAAAAACAAAAACAAACGATTACAAACCCTGGGATGCTCGTAAAACAACAAAATTGCAACACCCTGACTCGACCACCGGTCACCATGGTAACAAATAGCATACGTTAGGGAGTGGTGGGGGGGAGGGGGGGGGGGGGTTGCGCTGCATCTTATTCATGTTATGCTGGACCAGAGTGAGTAATTTCAAAATCTCATTCAGTGAAAAGTGTGCTATAATTCTTGATCCTCTGGGTACTTTTGACAAAATACTGTACTGTTACAGACAGACTATTTAAAAAAAACTGTTTCCTCTTAAATTGTAGGGGAAAAAAAGTCAAAATAAATGGTTTAAAACACCCACCCCTCGCAGATCTTCTTCACCCTGTTCTTCAACTGATCACCTTGGAAGAAAATGATGAAGACTGATTTGTGGACTTGGTCTCCCTGTTGGAGAGAATAATGCTCCTTTAAAACCTTCCAATCATTTATGACCACCCACAAAAAAAAGAGGCCATGTTGTGTCATTTTTATCATTGTACTGTAGGTTTGAGTACTGACTGTAGCGGGGTCCTCCAGCGGGTCTTCGATCTCAGCTTTCCGCAAGAAAACATTACCACGGCACACCCGCCACAGCATCCTCTCAAAGGTTGGAATCCTCTCTCGACTGATCACACCGGCCACAAATCTGCACGAAAAGCAACCTGAGTTGTTTCTCCTCATTCGAGCTGGTTTTTTGTTTTGTTTTGTTTTTCTCATGATTCTGAATCTTATGATTTTTAAAAAGCTCTAATACTTTAAACGGAGTCTCATGACATGGAAGGATATCAGAATCATACGTTTAATTCATTCATTCATTCATCTTCCGAGCCGCTTGATCCTCACTAGGGTCGCGGGGGGTGCTGGAGCCTATCCCAGCTCTCTTCGGGCAGTAGGCGGTGAACACCCTGAAACGGTTGCCAGCCAATCGCAAGGCACACAGAAACGAACAACCATACGCACTCACACTCACACCTAGGGACAATTTAGAGTGTTCAATCAGCCTGCCACGCATGTTTTTAGAATGTGGGAGGAAACCGTAGCACCCGGAGAAAACCCACGCAGGCCCGGGGAGAACATGCAAACTCCACACAGGGAGGCCGGAGGTGGAATCGAACCCGGTACCTCTGCACTGTGAAGCCGACGTGCTAACCACTGGACTACCGGGCACCCTAATTACATTTAATTTCACCACTAAATAAATAATGTGAATTTTCAGGATATTTATGAGGCTGTCTATTGCTTTAGAGTATGAATGACTTGTCACAATAATTCATTAATTCATTCATTCATCTTCCGAGCAGCTTGATCCTCACTAGGGTCGCGGGGGTGCTGGAGCCTATCCCAGCTGTCTTCGGGCAGTAGGCGGGGGACACCCTGAATCGGTTGCCAGCCAATCGCAGGGCACACAGAAACGAACAACCATTCGCACTCACACTCACACCTAGGGACAATTTAAAGTGTTCAATCAGCCTGCCACGCATGTTTTTGGAACGTGGGAGGAAACCGGAGCACCCGGAGAAAACCCACGCAGGCCCGGGGAGAACATGCAAACTCCACACAGGGAGGCTGGAGCTGGAATCGAACCCGGTACCTTTGCACTGTGGAGCCGACGTGCTAACCACTGGACTACCGGGCCGCCTGTCACAATAATAATAATAATAATAATATTTATAACAACAATAATGATAATAAGTATTTGGAATAATAGAAAAACATGTATGTTGAGTATTACGTTTTTGTCTGTGTTGTGATAAGAATTTTTCGACATCACGAGACACAAATTGGTGAACAATCTTGCATCATTCATTGAATGAAATCTTTCTTTCGATTTTGACTTGTTTTACATGCATGCTTCCAGATGTTAGCCTTCACAAATATTTCAAAAGCAGAATTTACCCCAGTCGAAGCGGAGCCCCTCTTCCCCCCTCGTTGCCCTCCATCAGGGCTGACGACTCTTCCAACAAGTTGGGATCTTCCATCTGACAAAAAGATAAGGAAGAGCTTTTGAATTCATGAAATCTCATAATCATCTGGTTCAGTTCACATGGAGAGCCAAAAAAAAAAAAAACGGTCAAAACCTCATCAAAGAACTGCTGCGTTCGACGAAGAATGTGTTTGAGCTCCGTCAGCTCCAGGAAGTTCTTCTTCAGAGCTTCCTGGTTGGTGTTGATCTCCTTCAATTCATTCTCCAATTTCTCAAAGGTAGCCTGCAAAGCAAAACAGACTCTAAATTCTAGGTTTGTCCGAAAATATCACGCGAAAGCGGAAAATTTAGTCTCATTCCAAATGTACTGTTACTTATGTTAAGTTTGTGTGATTTTACAATACTTCTCAAAAAATGTTTATATTGGTTAAAGATTTTAAAATGCCATTCACTCAACTCATTCACTCCCAAAGACGTTTTTAAACGTCTTTTCAGACTTGGTCCAGAATTGGCTGGTACTGGATGAGTTAAGGATTATTTTGTTTCATAATTTCCATCACCACAACAGATGTTGTATCTTCTACCTCTCTTTTTTAATGTTATGTCTCCCCCGTCAGCCTTTTGTCACCGATTTTTCTTGTCAGCCCTGCTCCTTGCGTGGACCAATCAGCTCCCTCTGGCTACACGTGCCTTGTTCAAGTCTCCCTCTTTGTCTCATCAATTTGTATTTGTTTCTATTCCCTGCTTCCTTTGAGCCTTTGTCAGATCATCGCTGTTGCTGCAAAGCGTATTTGTAGTTCTGTCATGTTTCCTGTTATGGTGAATGTTTTTGGTTGCTTGTATTTCTTTGCTATTTTGATTTTGGGGATTGTTGTTTTAGTGTTTGGGACTTTTCCATGTATGTTGAGTTGTCTTTTAGTGTTGATGAAAATAAATTATTTCATCCTCCACTTTTGCCACCATCACTACAAACCCCTTAACATTATTTGGACCTGATTTTATTTAAATAATGCTGATATTAAGTTACTTTACCTCCAAATCGATCATATCCCTTGGAAAAGGCACCTCAGGATTTTCTCCAGTGTCAATAGTTGGGATATTGGCTTTCTTGATCTCCTTCTCCACAAACCCTGTTCCAAACAGTGAGGGGACATTTTACAGCAGTTGTGTGTGTGTGTGTGTGTGTCCAGATTCATCTTAGAGCCTCATTCAAAGCAAATTTATGATGAATCCAAATTTCAACTTCCAATGTTCGTGTTCTCAATTACTCACTTAATTTTCGATCCATCTCCTCACATCTCCGCACTTCATTCACAAACTTTCGCTGGAACACATTCACGTCCGGATTGAGCTGGCAACGGAAACAAACGTCTTTGTGATGCAAGAAGAAATCAATGTCAGATCCACCAACAGGACTGTCAGTAGTTTGAAATGCTTTTCAGTGTTGTGGGAAAATATGGATAAGAAAACAAGAAAAGAAAACAATAGCATTCTTACTCACATCTCTAAACTGGACCATGCCAAGTTCTCCCAGTTCACTGACACAGCAGTATGCTGCCTCCGACTGGAGAAACAGCTGGGCCAGTGTCATTTCCTCACTCCTGAATAGTTCCCCCATAATGATGACCAACCAGCTTTAAGATACCCTGTACAAATGACAGTAAGATACAATCTATTAGATGATGAAAACATTTGAAAATAGCCACTGTTCACGCTCACTGGCCAACAGGAACACATCTATGCAAAATTGAATTCCATCCAATGCATTTTCAATCAGAGGTGGCGCTTCGGATCATTGGCCACCCCAAACGTGGAGAGCACAGGTGTCAAACTCATTTTATGTGGCCGGCGAAAGCAAATCATGTATGTCAACTTGCCAAAATCTGTACTGAAATGTGTAATAAATAACGTTGAGACCGGGTACCGGGCCACCCTCCTGGTATACAGTACGTGTGTATATTCCACACCCGTGTCATCTTATGGCCACCCCTTAGTAAGTTATTTTTTCACGCTTGCCACACCACCGAAAAATGTCTGGCTTCGCCCCTCTTTCCAATGCTCAGTTTTGATTGACACAGTCAAAATGTGTTATTTGCAATTTTATTATGAAAATATGTGACTATTATTGCCGTTGTTGTTGTTTTTTTCAGGACTGTAGAACCACACTAACACCTGATTTGAGCATTCTGACACAAATAACAAAATGTACATCGATCTATCCAGTCATTAAACCATTTTGAGACATTTGTCCTTATTAAGGTCGCCTTTGGCATTTTAATCAGCAGGGTTTCATGAAGTAGTTTGTTACCTTTTACCATGTCATAATAGTGACGACATACATTCCCACACCCTTCTCGTCATCAGAATAAATGTATATAGCTGATGTAAAACTAGACGGCAACACACAAGACACAAAAGACCAAACGAGGTATAAGAGAGGGGAACATCAATTATCCGCTACTCTGTGTTTGCATGTTAAGCTTGATCGGAGCCGAGTGAAAACAGAGTCGAGGCCATCTGTCGTGAGCATCCTTCCTACTGCAGCGCTGCCCTTCAGCTCAAGGACGCCATGACGCTACTTGTTTTCATGACAGCATCTATAGCCACTACATTTGTACTCAACCGCCATCTCGTGAAAAACTACAGGTGTATTGTAAGTATTTACAATTCATACACGCTCGAGCATTGAACCCGCAACACGGTCAATGATGTCCAAAAAAGCCGAACCACTGAAAACATCACTCGGTTTCGCAGTGTCGTCCTTACAATTCACACGTCAAACATTATGGATATTTGAAAATAAGGCACTGGAGTTGAACGATATGTTCATGAAAATTTACATGGCATAAAAAAACCATTAGCGATGTATGTATTTTTATTAGACTTACCACTGAAAAGTGCAATTCGACAATTTTTTGGCCTGTCAAGCCTTGTGGATGCGGGATGCTCCGGTCCTTCACTGTGCGTCAAGTGTGACACACTGAACAGGAAATGGGAAATCCGCAACTGAAATCAAAATAAAAGTAAATCGACCGTGCATATTGATTTCAGTTTTCTGTCAATAACACGGTCTCGAGAATTGATAATAAGGCCATCAAGATGGTTTTTTTTGTGGGACGTAAAGTCTATTTATGCTATTCGATTAAATCGGCTGACGATGCACCGTTTTATTTTGAAAGTCATAAATCGAAACACGGCTATACAAAAGTAATGAATGAATGAATGAATGATATGACAGCAAGGACAACTGGATAGCCTCACAGCTCAGAGGTCGTGGGTTCAAATCCAGACTTTGGCCTTCCTTTGTGGACTTTCGCATGTTCTCCCTCTGCCTGCGTGGATTTCCCCCACACATCCTGAAAACATGCATATTAGCTTAATTAAAGCTTTCAAAAGTGTCCTGTGGATGGTTGTTTGTCGAGAATAAGCATCAGTAGTCGCAAGTCACAAAGTAAAAAATACTGCGTAACAATACTCGTAATAGATATTTGGGGTATCTATACTTTACTAGGCTCTTTATTTTTCCAGCCTACTTTTTACTTGTACAGTACTCATTAAATTTTCACGCAAATTTCTATACTTTCTACTTGTTACATTTTTTTAAAGCATTTTAAATTTTTATAGCATTCATTCCTACTTGTCATTGTTTAAAAACACCCCCCCCCAAAAAAAAACCTCAGGATAAATCATGCCAGCATCGACTGATTTTGATTGTAGTTGGACATAGAGCTGGGCAATAAATCAATATGATTATGTATCGCAACAGAAATGTGTTGTGATCAATAAATATTAAATATGTTCAATCGGAAAAAAAAATTGGATGGACACACTGATCCCGAAGTGCAAAGCATTTTATGGGGATATAGGCAGAAGTTGGCAATTTTGGGCATAAAAGTGTGTTTTAAGTGCACAAGAACCATTCTTGTAAGTGTTACAGGAAGAGTACTCACCTGCCAACCTGAAGAATATATACTTTAAATAGTATGGAAACCATTACTTTGACACTCTTACTTGAGTAGAAAGTTAAAGTTGATACTTCAAGTCTTCTGAAACCCTATCTGTAGTACTACCCTTGAGTAATGAATGAGAGTTCTTTTTCCACCTCTAATAAGCGGTGTAGAAAATGGATTGATAATCATAAAAACAACAGTCAGCTGCAATGTATGCGCCGATGTCTTGCTATGATTCAACAGTGTGAACGATGCCTCTTCTGTCCACAATATACTGTTTTTAAAAAAAAAAGGGGAGATTTGGACGGCCATTATTGTCACGTTGCATGGTGGTGGTGGACCCCAAAGAGCAGGCAGGAGGGAGGAGCAGGTTGTACTTGATGAATTGTATTAAAACAGAAAACTAAATCCAAAACAAAGTCCCAAGAACAAAACGAATCCAAAGTAACAAACAAAAACCATGGCAGAAGCTAAAAACTTGACCGAAACAAACAAACATGACAGAAGCCAAGAGCAAACAGCAACAATGACCCGACCATGAGTGCTCGGGCTGGGATTCCTTTTAAAGCACTAATTACCTAATGACCAGCAGGTGTGCAGCTGCAGGAGGAGGGGAGGGGGGGGGCTACAGTGCCACCTGTTGGTCCCAAACCGAATCATGACAATTATGGCTGAAATCATATGAATAAGTCAATAATAACAGTTTATTCAACTATTGTTAAAGTAACTCTCTTATTTATTACACATGAAAATTAAAAAATTTTGGTCCATGTTTTAGCAAGCATCATGGAAGTTGCCATATTTGATTTGATTTCGCGGGCCACATGAAATGATGTGGGGGGCCAGATCTGGGCCCCGGGCCTTAACTTTGACACCAGTGTTTTAGAGTGAGAGGAGTACTAAAAATTATTATACTATTATTATTATATATACTAAATATTAAAAAGTGTTTCTAATGCCATACATTCCTGTTTCTGTTGGGTCTGGGCATTTGTATACACAAATCAGCTCTACTCTGCTCTGCTCTATTCCACCCACACTGATCGAACCAAAGGGGAGGACCTACATGGAGTCTAACGTGGAGTCTTTTTTTCCCTCCCGACTGTGTGCATCCCAAATTTGTGTATGGGAGGGGAAAAGGGAGGGGCTTAATGACACGGGGAGAGCCGAATGGAAAAAAAGGAGAGTGGCCAGAGCAAGAGAGAGAGAGAAAATACAGTTGGTTGTAGCTTGACTTAAGGGTTTCTCTGCCTGGTGAGGCATTCACGTCCCAGAGCTCAAGTGGTAACGTGCAGCTTTGCTTGGCACTATCTACAAAGTGGCCTGAACACAGCAGGGGGGTTGACAAAGAGAGAGAGAGCATTTATGCCTGAGACAGAAAAGGATCTTTGCTAGAGAGGCCGAGTTTCAAGTGAGAAAAATCCAGTAGGAGCCACCAAGAGGACCAACTGAAGAACTTTGATCTCTTAACCTAACACTTTCAACGACACTGACATGGCAGCAATGGAAGCACTGGAGTTGTCAAGCGCGCAGCTAGAGAAACCATCCCTCACGGAGATCTCAGATGACGAAGTCAACATCCCTCTTTCAGAAGATGAAGATGATGTACTGGCAGCGGCAAAGAAAGAGCTGTCCGCCATAGAGACGGAAGGCGAAGCTGCCGAAGACAAGGATGAATCAGGCAAATCGGACCAGCAGGTGAATGGAGTGCTGGTGCTGTCTTTGCTTGACAAGATCATCGGTGCCGTCGATCAGATCCAACAGACCCAGAGCGGGCTGGAATCCAGGCAGCAGGAGATGGAGCGCTCGGTGACCAATATCCAAGGCGAGCTCACAAAGCTGACCAAGAACCACAGCACTACATCCAACAGTGTCAACAAGATGATGGAGAAAGTGCGGAAGGTGAGCGTCAACGTCAAGACGGTGAGAGCCAACTTAGAGAAGCAAGCGGGACAAATCAAGAAACTGGAGACCAACGAGGCTGAGCTGCTCAAGAGACGCAACTTTAAAGTCATGATCTACCAGGTATTTGAGAGTTTATTTCTATGGAGTGCTTGTCTCAGTTTGACTGTAAGAAGCTATCACGACAGATGAATGGGTGTGGCCATGATCAAAATGTCAACTTTCAAGCCCTTAACATCGAATGAAAGTTAAAAACCTGAAATCTGGAAACAATTGTTTTTGCATGCAAATTGAATGACTGTAAATGCTGGTTTTTGAATGTCACTTTACTGAAGACACCTAACAAGGGTGTGGCTAGAGTACATCACGCTGGCATGTCTTCAAGTGACGGTGCTGTCTTCAAACACACACACCACCACCACCAACAACAAGCATACAACCAGAAAATAGCTAAATTCCCCAATGAAATACATGGGGGAAAAAATCACTGCTAAGATGCATTTTTTTAAACCCAAACCACTCATGTAAAAATGCTGCTCAATCGTAATATAGAAACAAATCCCAAAGGGAAAAAAATTATAATTAAATATGCGGGGGAAAAAAATTAGTTAACCCTTTCAGGCACGGTGGCTACTACAGTGAACAGTTTATCATGTTATCAGGTTACAGGGTGCGTGAAAGGGTTAATAGATTAATCTTCAGGTGCTGAATTGAAAGTAAGGGAGGGTCCATTGTGTAATCCCCCCCCTCTGCCCCCCAAGTACCGGTACTATCCATGTAACAGATCAACACCTCATTCTCAATTCTTTCACTCAGAACAGCGTTTTTAACATTCTCAGCGCTTGCAGTTCGAAAAGCATGAGAGGGCTAAACATGAGAAAAATATTCTTCCCAAGTTGAACTCATACAAGCTTTGACACAAACGACACAGTTACAATACAAAGCAACACAGCATTTAGCGTACAATTTTTTTTTTCAATACGATGCATACTTGAATTCTGTCAGTAGACAAGTTACCATGTACTGTATTTGGTTTTCGATCCCAGTTATTGCTTTACCCCAGCCCCTCCTGCCCCACCCCTCGTCTACATTGGTTCAGCTCTCGGAATCCACTCCAGGTGCCTTCCACATATTTTCCTATCCATCGCACATGATGGAATAGACCTGAAGAATACAAGTCTTCACATGTGAAAATGCTCACTGGTTGTCAAATTCATACATAATCCGTTTGGGAAGTCCAAATCTTTGCCCATTTTCAAACAAAAGTTTACCAGAAGAGTGTTGCGGGTTGTGGTTGGGGCTTGTATGTGGAGAGAAAAAGAAGAGTGCAAATACAGTACTGTACTACACTGTATTTGAAATCATTTTTATGTGTTTATTTTTTTGCTTTGAAGAGAGTTCAGGGGAGCCCTATTTTCTTTTTTTAGCTTGTGAGGCAGCAGTGTGATGTGTAATGGCTTGCAGCTTTTTTGCACAGTGGCGCAAGAACATTCAGAGTTTCCACCCTTGACTCAGACATCACGTCTTGGGCCAACCTCGCTCTCTGTTCCTTTCATTCCGAAATGCAGCTGTTCAAATGAGAGCGCCATTCGAGGCAGTCCAGACTAACTGTGAACATATAAAGGAGACAGATATTTGCCAAATGGACTGTAGTTTGGCTTTTTTGCGGAGCACAAAAATGAGAGACAACGCGAAAGACAACGTCGAAATTTCTTCAGAATTGCATCAAATCGAGTGAAATGCACACCAAAAATGTTGAAGATGCTTGGCCCTTTATGCTTCGTTTTAAGATCTTCACGTGTGGCTGCCAGCAATGTCATAACTTTTGATTCATTCTCTTCAGAGACAGGGGGAAAAAAAATCAAGAGAATGTTCAAATTCTTTTGTAATCCCACTGAACTGTAAAAAAGACTCCAAGAATGCCAGACAAGTGAAGTACTGTACTGCAACAGATCAACAACATTTTTACTCACAACGGCATTTTTAAATACGCAAAATAAGGAAATACATCAGGCTCAAGCGGCGAGATGAAAGAACATCACAACTTCCTTTCTTCTTTAGATTTTTATTTTTTTTTTACTTTTCAAACGTGATTTTGCAAAACAGATGATTGGGAGTGAAGTCTGGGGCATTTTATGGTAATTAGCTCTGACAACGTTTTGCAGCAACCAATTGGGGTTTGTTCCTCCTCTAAATCACGACTTCAAAGTCACCACTGTAGCCTGTAGTGAGATGTAATTATCATGGTTCCTGGTTGCATACCCAGAAAAACAAAAAGGACTGCTTGCATTGCCATGACAACCCGGAGCGGGAGGAGACCGGCGATTTTCACTTGTGAAAGCATGTGCCCAGAATGTGGAAACGAAAGCCTGTTAAGACAATAAAAGCATTCTCGCTCATTGAGGTAGCGCTTCGCACTCGACCTTTCATACGCTTGTCAATTTCTGTGCTGACCTGTGGATGTGGTGCATGCAGCACTGCAGACGCAAATCATTAACACTAATATTCAAAGAAGAACAGAATGCAGTGAGCATAGAGACTCACCTCTCAAACCGTATTCTCCCTGCACTTTATACTTTGTTCAGCACACGCTAGCAAAGTTCGTGGTGAGTCCAACAATAACAGGCACACATTATTTGTTTATTTTTGTCTGGTAGTCCGTTGCATGCGTCACGGTTTCCGCCCGCTAAATGACACGTGTAATTCCACGCCTTGGTGGTGACGAAGTGCTGCCTCCCTGAGTGAAAATTATATATATATATATATATATATATATATATATATATATATATATATATATATATATATATATGTGTACAGTGTGTGTGTGTACAGTATATATATTGAGTAAAAAAAAGAATCTTACAATACCAAATTGGAAAAACTTAAGAAAACCGAAAAAAATTAAGACCACTAAACTAATTAAATTAACTAACTGAATTTAAAACCAACAGTCAAAATGAAGTAAAAGAAACTGTAATATAAAATCCCGAACTATTAGAACCCTGATGACAACTGAAGCTGTTCTACATACAGAAAATACCCTTCACCGGCACACTACGGTACTTCAAATAAAAACACACAGCTACTTAGTGGTGTTTATTGCATGAGACCGCCTGTACATGCAGGGAGTACACAGCGTGATCGGGGCTTTGTAGTGGAACTCAAATCAACTTTATGAATTTATAGAGTACTTTAAAACAAGCTTTGCTGCATATAAAGCGATGCTAGATGAAGTAAAAATCAGCCATGCAATAGCAGTTCAAAACGGAAAACCACTAACTTAAATAGAGCAAACACCATAAAACACAAAAACAATGCCGTGTTCATGCAGAGTCAAATATTTTGCCTAACAGAAAACGGAACCTCACAGCAGCAATGTTACGTCGTCCGTGGAGATGTTCTTGCAGTTCCTTTTAAATATAGTTTGCGCACACCGATCCTACATGGACGTCGATGTCTTCTTCCGCAATGTTTACGGTGCACCTCTGCTGTGCTAATTTTAAGGGAATTAAGGGAGCTGCTTCCATTGGCCGGGAAAGAAGCTGCCTTTATTCGCTCCCACAATGGCGCAAACCCCCTTTCTACTGTAGCTAGCACGTCTACGCACCGATGCGCCGTTAGACTGCACTTTCTGTTTCTATTTATCTATTTATCTAAATGTATGAAGTCATTGAAGAGTAAATGGAGAGAATGAAGTCATTTTTTTTCTTTTCCGAACTTTCATGTTGGAATGGCATAATTATAGAAAATGATGAAAAATGTGTAGCAGGGGGGCCTTTGAGAAGACATGTGGATCTCATTTTTGTGACAAGCCACATTGTAAGTTAAGGCAGGGATGGGAAAATGTCAAGATAAATGGGGCCACAAAAAAAAAAGTTCCTTGTACATCAAGGGTGGGCCAGCCATCCGTTACAACAGCCGCTTGTCCACTTTAGCAAGAATATGTGTTTGTCACAATATGAAGTCTCGAATGTATCCATGTTTTTGGAGGGCGCAAATTTAGTAGCTCCTCATGCACTTCAAACGAACTATCAAGGGTTCGTGTGAAAAAAATTGCTGTTTGTGTAAGATTAGTGTTATAGTTTGTAATCTTTCATGACTGAAAACTTGCCAGATAGGTTTGAATTCGGCTTTCTTTTTTACCTGAACTACATCACTTTCTTCACCTAATTTGGTTCTAGCTTCTTTCCAGACCCACTCTTTCTTCTTCTCTGAAGTAAGAGTATAGTCTTGAAGTTGGAGGAGTTTTTTTTTTTAAGCAATATCTGTCATCTTGTGCTAAACATTATTTTTATAACTTAAAACTGTTCCGCTACAGTCAACATTTTCTTTTTCAAAAACAATCGAGGGGCGCCAATTGCCTATCCCTGGGTTTGGGTTTCCCTTAAAAGCCAGTTATGGCTGTAAAAGCAAAGAAATGTATGTCTAACTTGTGCACCCCGCCTACTGCCCATGGACAGCTGGGACAGGCTCAGGCATGCCCATGACCCTTGTGAGAGTAAGTGGAATAAAAAAAAATTGATGGATGGATGAATGTCTAACTCAATATAATTAGTACACATACACAATAAAGTGATGGTTAACCCATTCACTCCCAAAGATGTATTTAGATGTCCCTTTCAGACGCCACACATTTAATCCCAGCTCCTCATTTTATATTGACTGTACTTGAAAAGGCCATTTTCAGACCCTTTTCAAGTACAGTCTGTTAGGGAGGGGCCAGCCAGGCAGCCTCCTCAGCCAGGGTGCTCTGCACCTCACACCTGAAACTCATCAGCTCATCACCCACCTGTTGCTTATCTGCTCGTTTGAACTAGTACAAATTGACTCACAGACCATTCCCCAGTGCAAGTTCGTGCCGTCACCACACTAGTGGATTCTGTTGCCATCTCCTGCAGCTTTGTGGTCCTTGTGCGGACATTTCCTTGTGGACTCCTCGTGCTTCTACCTGAGTGAGTTTGTGAAGACTCCTAAATAAACTACGCTAAGTGTTGGCTTCCACGATACCTGCCTGTTGTCGTGCTATTGGGGTCACATCCAAACCCTAACACAGTCAATATAAAATGAGGAGCTGGGATTAAATGTGTTGTCTGAAAAGACATCTAAATACGTCTTTGAGAGTGAATGAGTTAATCACGATTGCAATCCAAAGGAAAATGTTTCAATAAAGGGTTTTGTAACACCTGTAGGGCCTTGAGTTCAACACAGAGAGATTTACAAAAGCCCAGTAAGTACTGGTAAAATAAATACAATTTGTGAGAGGGTATTTCTGAAGACAAATCAACTTCGTGCATAAGATTTCACATCATCCGGGTGTGAAATTAAGTCGAGCACTTCAAATTTGGCAATCAACAACTTACATAATGGTTGCATAGTGAGAAAAAACAAAGCCAATCAAGTCATCATACAATTGTGAAAGCAATCCTGGAGTTAATCCTTTACCATACTCATTTGTCTGGCTTATTTTATTTATTTTTGAGGGTCTTACTTTTTCATAACTGTAATATTTTTGAGCACAAATGAATGATCACCCGTGTCCTGCATTACTATTTAATGCCGATGCGCCTCAGGGGGATCAAGCATGCGTCTTTGTCCTAAATATGGCACTGTGCGAGACAGACACTGTCCAATAGGGACTGATAAGATGAGATAAGACGTGAGGACAATAAAGTGCACTAAGAATTTGTGACCCGAGATTTCCCCTCCCTTCACCGTGATGGGTCAAAACGCTGAACTGTGGGAGGTCGATGTAAAGGTGTTGAAGGAATCCGTCCCCACTGCGAGCATGGGTGTGTTCTGATTAGGAGCAAGAGACCATATTTGGACAGCTGATTCATTGCACAGGCAGCTATTGTTCTCTCTGCCTACTCATCTTCGTGTGGAACAAGTTCGGTTCCAGCCCTGATCACGCTGTTCCTCCCTCCTCAGCACCCCCACCCATGTGGAGAACTCACTCCACATCTTTTCCTCCTCAAGCTGCCACGGCCTAACCCACTCTACCCCACATCCCATCGCCCTCATTCCTACTCCTCTCCTCGAATTTAGTTACTTGCTTGTTTTTTTTTTTCACTCAGCTGCTATTAATGTGTGAAAGTGCGACACACTGTAGTTCAAAAACTTAACGCACACCTCTTCCCTCCACTTATCTTGATCAGGGACCTGGTTGAGTCCATCCCCGCTTAGTACCTTGGACTAGCCCGTGGGTCGGCAACCCGTGGCTCCAGAGCTGCATGCAGCTCTTTAGCGCCGCCCTAGTGGCTCACCGAAGCTTTTTCAAAAATGGGGGAGAGAAATGTAGTTTTAAAATGGTTTATGTAGGAGGAAAAACATGACACAAACATTCTTAACGTTTTCTAATTTTGTAAAAATGTATAGAATGGAATTTAAATGTCAACATTTCTGTCAACGAAGATTTGCATCATAGTCTGCGACACAAGTTTCTATTAGCAGGGCAGGATGCCAGGCAGGTGGCTGTTGTAATCCGCCCCTCACACCCAAAAAACAGCCTTTCACGTATAATTCACTGAGGGTACTGGCAAAGAATGGGAATCTGGAAGGCCGATAGAAGCATTTTAAAACGGTACACGCGAGCTACGTAGTTAACACAGTGCAAAAGTGCGTCAAATGCCTCCGTGTCTGGTCTGTAGGCATGTTGCGGTCTGTAGGCATTGAAAAAAGGATGGAAGAGGATTCCGACATTCAATAATGCCTTTTAATCTCATGAGCAAAAATTAAGATGGCAATTCCCGTTTAATCTTCTCTAAATTTTAGTGCTAAGCATAGTCGTGTGCCACCATCTAGTGGCCAGAAGTGGAATTAGATCCACAAATAAATAAAACCAAAATGATTTTTAATTGGACCGAACCAATCGGCGAAATAACGGAACCACTGACCCGGAATCCGTCTTTTCATTAATTAAACTCCTAAAGTAATGTACATTTTAAGTTGCAAATCAACAGAAAAGCGCTAAAGTGATAATACAAGCCTAGCTAGAAATCTGCATTCAAGGAGAAAGGAAGGATCTATGTAAGATAAATTAGCAAGAATATAGATAAATTAAGATAAGACTGAACTGGAAACGTTGAAACAAAATTTCTCTTTGTGTTCCCCCGAAAAGGTAACACTTTTTTTTACCATGGTAACAGCTGCATCTGGTGTGGCTCACTGTCCCACTT
Organism: Hippocampus zosterae; assembly: GCF_025434085.1. NCBI lineage: Eukaryota > Metazoa > Chordata > Actinopteri > Syngnathiformes > Syngnathidae > Hippocampus > Hippocampus zosterae. The sequence continues at coordinate 9,271,170 of NC_067457.1, forward strand.
CCTGACATGAAATCACCAGAAAGCTTTGCAAAAAGTACACAAAGCATTTTGCTACATTGGAAAGAACACACTGCCTGGGAGTTATAATTCAAAACGCATCATGCGCAAACCCCCTCCTCTTTCACAGGTCGACCCAGGCCCATATATGGACATCATAGTCTGAAAAGCTCTGGGCTAACTTTACAAGCCAGATTGTGTGAAATGTTCTTTCAACAGTGACCAGTACTTTCTGGTGTGTTTATTCCAAGTTTCGTTGGGTACTAAAGTGTGTGACAGTTGGGGGTCAAAGTCAAGTATGTGGGCAAAATTGAGAAAGGGGGTGAGAGGATAAATAATCGGAGTATGGCGACAACGAAAGAGAGAGATGTCTAAAAATAGTGCCTATCACATACTTGTTCAATTGTGAGAAAGGAAGAGCCAGTGGGACTGTGTTCCTGTTTGGTCATGAAGATCTGATGCAGGGCCTAAAGAACTTGTGTTGACATCTCCACCACAACATAGGATTGTTGATATAAAATGCTTCCTGAGTCTAATACAGTATACTTTGTATTGCGCAAGCCCGTGAAAGTGGAATTGGATAGGTTCCATGTAAAATGCTGACAAAAAAATATATATATACGGTATATTTTTGGTTCCTACCATTTTATCCAAACATTTTCTAAAGAGCATGCCCTCATTAATGTAAACACCCATTTAACATTAATATTAGAGAATTTGGAATAGCATGCAAGGTTTTGCCTTTCCAATGTTAAATATGTGAAAGGTACCAGCTTTCAAGAGCTGAGCCATACCATAACACTTTTAAGTACCCTTGTGGGGTACCAACCCAACCACAGAAGCAACTAATACTTTAGCACCTGGCATACTGGTTGATGCGGTGCCCCTAAAGTGACATGGAAGTAAAAAACAAAACGACACTACTTCGGAGAAGGAGAGACTTGTGGAGGAGGACTTGGAAACTGTAGTTAAGCTCAAGAATAGATTCAATGTTTTTGTATTTCAAGCCGATTTTAAAGTAGAATCCCATTGAACTCGCCATCAATGTTTGTTGTTTTCAGTTACCCGGAAGAATGAACTGAAAGACAGAAACTTTTTCCAAATAATTTTTGACTTTGTCTTGTAAAAAGCTGCTATTGAGCAACACCGTTAGAAAAACTTAGACTGGGTCCTGCTTGTCAGACACTCACGTGATGACATTGCAATGCAGATTAAAATCAATGTTCCACACGATACTATGACAAGCTAGTTAGCTAGCTAGCTAGATGGAGGTAGTTTATCATATTGGGGCAGTAACACCTTTTTTTTTTTCAACTCCAAAATTGGCAAACCACAAATATCAACAGGACTGGACTGTGCTTGTCTTGTGGAATGAAACTTTCTTACACAAAATGCTTTTTAATCTCTTGGCTTTTCCACCCAAGTCAGATGAAGATGACTCACATTCCCAAGATTTGTTCACGGAAAAACGAAATCACATTTTGTCTCCTCATATGATTCCATTGTTCATGTGATGTTGATCAGAAATTCTCAGAAACTGGACTAAAAGGGCCAAAACAGTGTGGCTGTAAAGCACATTTCTGTATTTTCAAATATTCATTTGATTGTTAAGAAGGAAATATGTGCTCTGACAGCGACAAGACATCTCTTCCGAAATAATCATGCTTCTCAAATGAGACTCCCTTTGAAATACTAAAAGGTCAGATGACTGTGATCTTGTGAGGACAAAGTCGTTGCAACTATTTGAGATCATTTCACAGTCTGACTTAGACACCTGATTTTGTTTGATATATTTTCCACGGTTTTAAATTATTGAGTTGATTCTTTATTTCTTTGTTTCATTTTCAAATATTCAGTATTTGGTCCTCATGAGCCCAGTTTTCCAGTCAAATCCAGTTTTGTTGTTTGGGTGTTGCCAAGTTACTGAGTCAGTTTATTTATTTCTTTAAACTTTCCTGCTTGCAAGAGTTTTGGTATGTGTTGTTAATCCTTCCAGGTGCCCAGTGTGTTAGTCATTCCTTCATATTTTTTTTGCCAGCCCATTAGTTCATGATTTCCTCACTTTACCTTTGTTAATTGTGTGATGAACCAGATTAAGGTGCAGTTTAATTTCACTCAAAATAGTAGGACATTGTTAGTTTGATAAGAGCAATCGAGTGGCGTTGTTTCATATTCCCTTGAGTGCAAAAGCCATTTCATACACATATTAAATGCCTTTAGTGTTAAACTAGTTTATTAGCATGTTGGTTTTCCGCTGCAACGGAATAACGCCACTTCCACAGGTGCAAGCTAAAAAAGTAAAGTTGCCATCTTTTGTCCATTTACATGTACAAAAATCCATTTGCATTTTGAAACCTGAAAACATATTTGAGAATGGGTCTTGAAGCCCCCCTCCCCTACCTGTTTAAGAAACCCTTTATGGATTGGATTGGATAAACTTTGTCAAATGTACTATATGTGTAATTATGGTGACGACATCTCTGAGATGCGGACCACCGTCATGCTCTTCTTTCCTGTAGGCCAGGGGTGTCAAACATAGGACCCGTGGGGCGGAATCGGCCCGCAAGGAGTTTTGATCGGGCCCGCAGGACAATTTAAAAGTGAAAAAATGCACAAAAGACACGGAATGATTTTAATAAGGTGCAATTCATGGAATATCCGCTAGGGGGACACACTGTTTTCATCAGAGGAAAAGACAGCATTGTTTTGATCAGAGAAGAAGACAACAGCAGCCTCAGTCTGTCACTGAGACAGACCCAACACAGCAGACGCTATCAAGGACATGTGAATACTTTATTCTTTACACATATTATAGCACTCTCCTTAGTTTGTAAGGTGTAGGCAGGGATTACATTTAGATTTTATATGCTCATTTAATGGTTTAAAAATTCCTTTCTTTATAAATCTTGTTTAATCTTAAAAGTGCAGTACTATATTTTTCAATGCCAATTACTTAAGGTTTTGTGCCTTTGTACAGTCAGTGGGATCCGTTGCAATGCATATACAATGCATATATATATATATATATATATATATATATATATATATATATATAATTTGATTCTGATGCAGGTTCAGATGATGGGGGGCTAAAAAAACGACTGGAAACCATGGGTTACAGTACGTCACTGATCTTACTACAGTAATTCCCTTTTTTAATTCCATGCTTCGATTGGGGACCTTACATTCCTGTTATGTTCAAATGCTCGGGTACTAAGACAAATAGCAGTTCGAAGAAAGCCACTTTCTTTTTGAGCTATATAAATCTCACCATAAATGCCAAGCTCCTCCATTGTTATTGAAAAGACAAACATGAGGTGGCCATGGGAACGGCCACCGTCATGCCACTCTGGGTTCATGTCACTGTTAGTCAAGCGTGAGGAAATGTACATAATATCGGTCAAGTCAGGGCCAGAGGATGGAATAATTAAAAATACACAGTATTGGCTGGCAACCGATTCAGGGTGTCCCCCGCCTACTGCCCGGAGACAGCTGGGATAGGCTCCAGCACCCCCCGCGACCCTAGTGAGGATCAAGCGGTTAGGAAGATGAATGAATGAATGAAAAGTATATGTAATGGATGGGTCATTCTTCTATAATATTGGTAAAGAAAATAAAAACAGTAATGGTAAAGAAAAAATAAAATCCTAATTTAGCTTTTTTTTCCCTGCCTTGCTTTTAACCCTCTCGGGGACAACATTTACTACAAAGGACAGCTTATCATGTTATCAGGTTAGAGTGCATGAAAGGCTTAATAAAAGGGATAATAGTCTCCCATGCTGAAACGGCATGAAAAGCTCATATTTCCAAATTTTATTGATGATAAATTTTAGGCGTTCATCAAAAAGACAATTTTGACAGAGCAAATGGTGGTGGGACACGCAAGTGCACTTCTTGCATAACGGTAAAGACAGAAGTGCATAAATGTCCGGATCGTGTTTCTGTTTTCCTCCGGTAGGTGGCATCGGAGGGGTTTCCCTTATGAGCTGCACCTGTCTGTAATCACGCTTGATTACCAGCTGCCGCCGACAACCAGCTGGCTGTCGGATTATTAAGCCTTGCTCACGACTCTCTTGCCAAGCGCTTCAATTTTCGAGACGTTCTCGATTTATGACCTCATAGTTTTCATTGTTTCATTTTTATTTTTGCATTACTGCGTAGTCTCGGTTTTGTATTCTCGTGTCTTGGATTCGCTTGTCCTTCCAGCTGACAAGCAATTTACTTTCTCGTTCCTTGTCTTTTGCAAATGATTTTGGTTTGTAAACCGTTTTTCATACCTCGATTTTATCCTTTTCTGCGTTTGTGGGATCTACCCCTATCCAGATTGTTTCAGATCATCACAATGAAGACATAAAACGGCTTGATAAAAACTGTGTAAGTTGCACAGTTTACATGTGTAGCCCTTCAAACTCTCCTGATAAAAGTGTATCTTGTCTGTACATGATCATAGTAACAGCAATACATACATACTAAAGCTCCAACAGTCATACATCTCATAAATAACGCTATTTATTTTGCTGTCTACTATTATGTAAATGCAAAATGGGTTGCCTTGTTCAGACACTTGAGCTCACAGTCCCTCTGGTGTTTGGCAACAACAAATAATGCTTTCATCAGTAGCATTAAAGGAAAAGCCAGTTTGAGTGAAAACGAGAGAGTAATTGTAGAGGGACCAAAAAAAAAAAAACCCTGAAGACACTATGAATTTGGTTTAATTCACGTCACGCCAAAAATAAAAACATGTCAGGCAATAAAACAAAGATCCTATATATCCAAATATAATTAGCATATTCAGAAAACATGTTAAAATCACAAAACTTAGTTCGGGGTTCATAACTGTTAAAATATTTTGCCGTTAATTTTTTTTTGTAAGAAGGAAATGTGTATATATACGTACGCCTCTGCTTTTCAAAACCATTAATAAAACCTATTAGTATAGTACTGGTCAGAAATAGCAATTGACAATTACACACATGTATAATACATCAAAATGTGTTCAAGTTTGTTTATTGAGATCATTACAAAGGTTAGAATGTGTCAATATGAGCGCATTTGCATGTGCGCACGTGAATTTGTTTATATTTTTGTATCTCTATATCCCGACATGAAAGTACATGATCAGAATGCCCCTGAACCAAAGTATGTGGTAACCACAACCTCCAGTGGTAGCTGACAATGGCAAGCTGTGTCTTGCAGAGAAAGTTAAAAGGAGCAAAGAGTGAACACTCCACAGCTTCCTCACTTAAGCATGTCTGCAACCTTGGAAACACTTCATGAAATCTTTATTTTGTGTTAGATTCATGGATGCATAAGAACAAAGTTGCACTGTTTAAGTCCACATGATAAGTGTATGCAAACTGTGTTGGCCTGAGTCAACATTCTGGAGGTTAGCGCAAACTTTTAGGCCAATGGCTGTAAAAATACACCACAAGTGGAGAGAAAATTTATCTGCAGCCGTTGGCGTTATCTGGAACTAAAACACAGAGAAATATTTGTTATGTTGCTATGGTGGTGATGCTGATCTGACTCGTTCACACTGTTCTCATATGCTACATTTAGTCTTCTTTCCTACAGTGGCTACAAGGTAACCACGGAGGAATAGGAAAACAAATGCAGGTGTGTAAGGGTAAAGAATGAAGGGAATTTGTGCAGATGGAAGGAAATGGGGGTGCGGGGGGGGGGGGGGGGAAAGAAGAGCAGCAGACAAAAAAAGTATTGTAACAATATCAGGGGGTGGAGTAAGGGGATGGGGCAAGAGCATGCTACCGTGCTCCAGTGCAGTGCAACACCAGGCCGAGTGACTCATCCCTTGCACTCCCCCCTCGGGGAGCTGTGGCATGCCATCACTTTATATAGCAATCTTGCTCTCTCTGGTCCCATGCCTCTGATTGAAGGGAACGACTGGAAAAATAGGGAGAGGAATAATGAGTTCCCTCCCAAGATTTTTACCCCTCTTATGACCGTCACACGCTTTCCCATGGTGCTCTCTTGAGAATTGTGGACAAAAAGACACGCATGTCTAAACACTCAACACCCTGCAAAGATAATACACAACTATATTCTCTGATGATTATAGTTGAACTATATATATAATTGCTAGTTATACACACAGACACACACTGTAGAATGCATGAAAAGAAATGTGTGCTCGACAATTTAGCCACCAAATGGCTCGCTCATCACTGTGAGGAAAATAAAATTCCATCATAAAGACATTATAAATTTAAAATCAAATCTTATTCAATCCAAACAAAATTACAACCTTCAATCTGGCTTTAAGAAATTCGGACGTTTCGCGTGAAGCCTACAATTCCATGACCACTTGGCAAACTGTCATTACACATGAGCTCTGATGTTCCAAAAAAATAAGAGTTGACTGAATGGGCTGATTTAGTTGGGCAGTATAAAATGGAAATACGATGTCCCCATTTGCCTCTTGAAACCCATCCAGTTCCTCTTTACATCACTCGTTATGACGATTCAGTGTTTTCCTGGATTTACTGGAAAATCCCTCAGCATTTATGTGTGTGTGTGTGCGTGTGACACTGTGTGTGTGTGAGAGACTGTTTTTGTGTGTAAGGCGTGTAATGGAATGTGTACTCCTACACTGGACAGAACTGATGTTGCTCATGCAGGTACACTAAATGCACGCACACTCACAAAGACATCTGGCTTTGGCTTAGCAGCAGGGGAGTTCATGGTAGCTGAGGTTTAAACAGGAAAACAGTAACAGAGAGGGGTGTGTAATGGCGGGATTCCTCCGTGCAGCGCTGATGAGAGGTTGCAGTGTGGGCTCAGGGTAGAAACCTTCCATAGAATGTACAAACTACAGTGACTCATGCACAAGTTGAACTCAAGTTATCAAACAAATGCTTATTTAGAGGTTGTCCTATATCACTTACATAAGTGATGATAGTAACTATTTTGGTTGATATGCTGGCTTCTTTTTAGATTTGTACCAACTTAATACGACTTTTTTTTCTTCCTCCATGATGTTGAGTTGAAAGGGTGCATGACCACATGGCCACAGATGGCACAAGTATCCAACATGCCTGGAAATTATTGTTGCCACTAATTCCTGCACTGATTAAATACCACAATGACTCATTGGACTCAGTGCCAACATAAAGATGGCTATATTGGGACACATAAAATGCATTTATTACATTTTTTCCCCAAAAGGTCTCTAGTCTCGAATATGAATCCTTATTCAGGGTGATAATAGTCTCCAATTTTTCCTGATGGTTTATATTTCGTTTTTGACCTTTGTGTTTCTAATTCAGTGAGTTTAGTGTTTTTTAAAGCAAGTTTGTATACTTTCAAAAATGCTTTATTTTAGCTCACATTTGATTGGTTTTGTATTAGGTTTTTTTTTTAATGTGCAAGATTTTAAAAATAGGTCATATTCAGGTCACTAAGTATTGTTCTAATTAACCCTTTCAGGGATAGCTTACAGGTTATCATTATTGTTTCATGAAAAGGTTAAAAAGTCAACCAATTATTTTATTTCTTTTTTATTCATAAAACGCATCCTGGATGGGCTTTGTTTTTTATATGTTTAACTTGCATTGCCTTCTCCCCATAGCGGCTAGCGAGCTGGTTAGCTAGATCGATAGCTAGTTAGCGAGCTGGCTCGATAGCTATCTGGCGAGCTGCCTAGCTAGCTAGATAGATTCAATTCAGGAAACTGGCAGATCTATTCAAACTGTGAGCACTGTATACATTTGAAGCCTGAAATAAAAGTAATGGTTCACACGTAGATATTTCAATAATAATGCGTAATTACACCAAATTACTCATGAGAATTTGTAGTCACAATCTGAAAGGCAGTGTGGTGGGGAATGGTGGATGGATACTGGCATCATGCAGACACACCATGAAAGAGAAATGCTGTGCGGTGCTGATCACATCATCCGGCTAATCTCAGCAGCTCAGACTGAAACGTTGTGGCGCACACACTTTCAAACATCTACCACAATTGGCCTTGGGAAGAAGGCCAATTGCAAAAAGTTTTGCTTTACATTAATCATAAAAATCAAACATTTTCGGTTCTACTTTCATAGTTTGATTCAAACTCAAGAATTTTTCAGAAATATGAGTGAGAGCTTTCCTGACTAGTTGTGTTGAAAGGAAAAAGAGAATTATTTGATTGGCTGAAATTCTTGCTTCAGTCTTGATAAGAAGTCACCGGGGTTTCTTAATTGCTTGAAACACTGTTGTTAGCAACTGATGGCCATAGGGTCAAAATTTCCACATCAATTTCAGAAACCTCAGAGCCTCATGATAAGAAATTTCCATGCTGTCAAGGGCATGACCAAAAATGTACGGCGCTATAACCTCTAATTGTACTATTTTCTAAGGGGAAGAAAATGAACCAAAACGATATTTAATAAAATTAATTATGAATCATAGCTTAAGATCATACTTTGTATGCAGGGACATAAAAAAAATGTGATTCAACCCTTTTGCATTCAATACATTCACACAGACACAAGCTTTGGTACAATAGGTTTTGTAATTATTGTAAATTTCCTCAGGTCGAAGTAGTTTGAGTGCAAATCAAATTATTTTCCCTGTTTTGCTGACACAAAAGAGAACATGTTGTTTCTGCAGCTCAGTCGAGACAATCAAACAAACACAAACTCACTCCACCACTGCATACCTCATTTGTCTATTTTCCATGGCTCAGAGTGTGTACCTTCCTGCCTTTGGCCCAGAAGCTTCACGGAGAACAATGTCTCATTAACTTAGGAGGTTCAGGAAGTCAACACGCGGGGAATGCTTGAACTTTCCCACATACTCTCTACATGTTTCATGATGTATGTGCATGTATACGTTTTGAACGCACATCCATGCAGGTTTGAATCCAAACAAAAAAGTGAAGCACAATCAGCTGCCAAAATGAGCTCTCCCAGGCGCAAAACGTATGACTTAGTTAAGTCAAAACATTCATTCATTCATTCATCTTCCGAGCCGCTTGATCCCTCACTAGGGCCACGGGGGGTGCTGGAGCCTATCCCAGCTGTCTTCGGGCAGTAGGCGGGGGACACCCTGAATCGGTTGCCAGCCAATCGCAGGGCACACATAAACGAACAACCATTCGCACTCACACTCACACCGAGGGACAATTTAGAGTGTTCAATCAGCCTGCCACGCATGTTTTTGGAATGTGGGAGGAAACCGGAGCACCCGGAGAAAACCCACGCAGGCCCGGGGAGAACATGCAAACTCCACACAGGGAGGCCGGAGCTGGAATCAAACCCGGTACCTCTGCACTGTGAAGCCGACGTGCTAACCACTGGACTACCGGGCCGCCCTAAGTCAAAACATTTGTTGCAATATATTGTATAACGCCCTAACTAGTCGAAACATGGTTTTCCAATTAATATTGCATTTGAGGAATATGAACTAAGCAGAAAAATCCACCTGTTGATATCCGTCTCAGGGGGCCGCCATTTTGATTTATACTGCTACTTGCTATCGACTGAAAATGACATCTCTGTGCCAAAGTGCTAAAATTACGACCGTTAGAGCTCACCTGTTTTTTTTTTTTGTTTTTTTTTTTGGTTTGGTCATGTGATTTTCACAAGCTGGGCCTTTAGATGTCATTTTTAGTTGACGGCAACTAGCGGTACAGGCCGCCCCATGAGATGGATCACAGGTGGATTTTAATGATTAGTTCAGATTCCACACTTGCAATATTAATTTGAAAACGATTAATTTGAACTTTTTTAAGACCAGGGGGATGCGTGGAACATATTGTAAAGAACACTGTGACTTAACTTCTCCTTTGAGATGACTGGACAATAGAGACTGACATTGGTAGTCAAAGTCATAGCAATATAGTGCATTGCGATTAAATTGAGAATGGGTGGCGATATATTTTATGGAAATCGTTTTTTTCAGGGAACAACTCTAAGACAATTAGTGAGACAATTCTCCCTATTTGTGAGACTGTTCTATATATGATGTCATTTTCCAGTCATCCTTTCTTGTGGCCTCTGTTTGGCTAAGATTACTTACAATTAGAGGTCACAGCACTGCATATTGTTCGGCGCGCTCATGGCCTCACGGAATTTCCTTTTCATGTGGATTGAAAACTCCAAAGTTGATGTGGAAAGACATTTTGACCCGATGGACAGTCGTTGCTAACAACAGGGGCTCAACCAATTAAGAAAACCCACTGACATTTTATCAAGACTGTAGCAAGAATTTCAGTGAGGCAAATATTTTCCATTTTCCTTTGAACACAGCTGGTCAGGAAAGCCGAGATTCCTCTTTCGAGGTCAAGTTTACCCAAGACACTGCAATACAATACCTTCATAAAACCGCCATCAAGCCTCAACAGAAAACAATAGAATGGAGACCGACCCCCCCCCCCCCCCTCCACTCTGTGCCCCACCCTCATTCTCCCTTGCCTCCAGCTCCTGGCCTTTGATGCGATCATCTTCCTGCTAAGCAGATTTCCACTTTTTCCACCTCTGTGAAGGATCATCCAGTTTGTGCTGGGACTTGTTTCATGCAACAGCACAACAGCCACAACGTCATTTGTTGTGACGTTGGTTGTGTTCCTGTTTTGTTGCCTTTTCACGAGTACATCCACCTTCAAGGAAATCCCCCTCCGCCCTTTTTATGTCTTTTCCATCCCTTCATTAACAATTTATAGTGCATTGTATTCCAAAGGTAAAGTGTCACATAAGAGGAAAATCCCGGTGCAAAAGTGAGAAAAATAGCTGCTTGTTGATTGATGAGCCAAGAAAACGAAGGCAACAAGAGAAGGAAAAGAGAAACAAGCGGCGCTATGGACTTCTTCATCGGTGTGGTCATTTCTGCATATTGACCCATTTAATCCCAAAATTTTCCCAGACATTTAAAAGGCAAAATCAGGTGTCATTGGGAGTCCGTTTAAGTAATAAGCAATAAAAAAATATTGAGCCCTGTAAATTAAATCATTGCTGTCCTTCACAAATGTGACTGGTGGGATCAAATGGGTGAAGGATTACACTGCAAGTGATGATTTGAGAGCAAGCCAAGGACAAACAAAGTACAGTGGTACCTCTACTTATGAAATTAATTGCTTCTTGAAGAATTTTCTTAAACTAGAAAACCAAAATTCAGACATAAATGACCTTGCCCCGTCGCCTGCTATCTGTCTGAACACGTGAATATTGTACAAGAGAGAAGCCGCGGGCCCTCTTGGTCAGCCATCTTGCAATTTTGAAAATATAAGGAAACATTGTACCATGTGAAAGTCATTTTGCTGAGGTATGTGGAGGTAGTAATTCATGGTCTTTCTGCATTCCTCTTTATTTTTCCATCCAATCCATCTATCCTCGGTGAGCTGATTTATAGTCTGTCACTCCAATGGAAAATCTCGAGTTTTCAAGAACTAATGTGTTCGTATGAAAAATTGTTTGCATGTTTGTTTGCTATTTTAGGTTTTTGTTGTTTTTCTCATGAATACAATTTGAAATAGTCTTGATATTCATTTAATAATGTGTCATTGGATACACCCATACTAATTTAGATAGACTAATGTGTAGGAAACTGTGTCTGTAAGTTTGTATGCATATATGGAAAAATATATGTATATGTGTGTGTGTATACAGTATGCGTGTGTGTGTGTGTACTGTATGTATGTATACATCACAGGGCACACATAACCTGCAAAAAACTAGAAGAAAATTGCTTTACCTACATCCTGGCATGCACTGACAAACAACCATTCACACTCACAGTCACACCTTTAGTATTTTTGGAATATGGGAGGAAACGGGAATACCCGGAGAAATATACACATCCATCCGTCCATTTTCTGATCCGCTTATGCTCACAAGTTTCGCCGGTGGGCTGGAACCCATCCCATCTGTCTTCGGACAGTAGGTGGGGAATACCCTGAACTGGTTGCCAGCCGGGCGGCCCGGTAGCCCAGTGGTTAGCACGTCGGCTTCACAGTACAGAGGTATCGGGTTCGATTCCAGCTCCGGCCTCCCTGTGTGGAGTTTGCATGTTCTCCCCGGGCCTGCGTGGGTTTTCTCCGGGTTTTCTCCGGGTGCTCCGGTTTCCTCCCACATTCCAAAAACATGGCAGGCTGATTGAAAATGCTAAATTGTCCCTAGGTGTGAGTGTGAGCGCGGATGGTTGTTTGTCTCTGTGTGCCCTGCGATTGGCTGGCAACCGATTCAGGGTGTCCCCCGCCTACTGCCCGAAGACAGCTGGGATAGGCTCCAGCACCCCCCGCGACCCTAGTGAGGATCAAGCGGCTCGGAAGATGAATGAATGAATGAATGGTTGCCAGCCAATCACAGGGCACAGAGTGACAAACAAAAATTTGCAATCATAATCACACCTAGGGACAATGTTAAGCGTGCCAGTAACCTGCCATGCGTGTTTTTGGAATGTGGGAGGAAACCAGCGTACACGGTGAAAAGAAAACCCACGCAGGCATGGGGAGAACATGAAAAGTCCACACAGGAAGGCCGTGCCGGAATCAAACTCTGCACCTCTTCACTAATAAATCGCTCACGGTGCCACTGGAGAATATATACACTTTAGTTCATAATGAAAAATAAATTAGGGGGTCGGATTAAATTAGTATTTAACTTCTACCTACTCCTTTTCGATAATGATGCATGAAGCATTGTTTTCTTATTTACGCTAATTCACTATGGATAATAATTTTTGTTGTTTTGTAACATTTATTTATTTTACTGTTCGTAAATTATGTTCAAAATAAAGATTTCAATTCATGAGTTTACATACTGGCGTCACAATGGCTAACTGGTTAGCATGTCCGCCCCACAGTGCAGAGGCTGTGGGTTTGAATCCGGGCCCGATGTTCTCTCTGTGCCTACGTGGGTTTTCTCCGGGTACTCCGCTTTCCTCCCACATTCCAAAAACATGCGTGGCAGGTTGATTGGGGACTTGAAATTGAGTGTGAGCGCGGATCGTTGTTCGTCTGGGTGTGCCCTGCGATTGACTGATTGGCTGGCAACCAGTTCCGCATGTCACCTGCCTACAGCCCGAAGACAGCTGGGAGAAGCGGATGTGATCGTTAATGGATGTTCTACATACCCTGGAGGAATTTATGCAATGTTCAGTTAACCTTGTTAATAAATATCATGAAATTAATCCATCTACTGTTAGGTCAAAGTCTGTTATTATATTACGTGGTAAATCCAAGTGAGCCTGCAAAAAACTTGCTTTACCTCCATCTTAGCATGCATAGACAAGCAAAAGGTAATCATGTTGTCACACCATATATTAAACTGAGCATTGGGGAATGCTTCGAGTTGCAGCTTTTCTTGTGGAGGTGATGTTCTTGCACAACACTTTAGCAAAAGGGATGTTTCCATTGCCTGATCGCTCTGTCAATGTTAATGTACATTTCGCTCTATAATTTTTTCCTCTTTGGCATGACTGAGATGAGTGAAACTTGACAATAAGATCACTTGTTTTTTTTGTTTTTTTGTAAATTATGACGAAACATTATCTGGAGTTTCTCACAGCTATATCAAGTTTCCATGTCTATTCTGTTGCATTCTCCCGATGAATACTGATTGCTACTGTTTTAATGAGAATGCACTCAACCAGCTTTAAACAGCAGATGGATTAACACTGCAGATTTTCTTTTTGGACAGAATGATGACAGCAAGGAACACTTATGCACAGCATACGCACGTGCATACACACACCTCCAATTTGACACTGCGTTTCATTTGCAGCGACTATGCATCATATTGTCATAGTCATTCCATATTTGAGTCGTGCTATTTGTTGAATTTGGTTAAGGTTTCTTTTTTGAGCTGAAGTGACGTAAGAGTTTTTCTCCTCACAAAAAAAAAAAAAAAGAAAACATTGGGGGAGTGAGAAGAAACCTTAAACTTAATCTATATTTGAAGGTTTTATCAGCACCACTCAATTTTTTAATTTGCCTTCATTATATATTACCTACATTATAAATTATACACTCCAATCTAGTCTGAGTTTACCAGGACCTGACGTGCAGCTGGTTGATTTACTTGCCCAATTTCCTTTCTTTCTACTGCCCCCTATCGAAAATTTAAAACGGTGCTTTCTGTATCATTAAACTTGTGAACTGAAGAAAATAAATTGCATCATCAGTTTAAACGTCAACCTCTCTTCCAGATTAATAATTTCTTCAAATCCATGGTAACCCTTTGTCCTGGGGTCAAATGAATCTGCAGTTCGCAAAAATGGTTTGATGGTAAAAGAAAGAAATCGATAAGATCCTAAATTGTTCTGTAATAAAAACCATGATTCATGAACAATGAGTGGTTCTCAGAATTTAAATATTGTTAATAAATGTTACAACTGCTCTAAATCTGGGAGTTCACTGCATTCATATTTAACTTTTTTTTCTTTGTTTGTTTTTTGTTTACAGGATGAAGTCAAAGTTCCCTCCAAACTTAACGTTTCCAAGTCCATGCGGGTCTCTGAGTCTGTATCAGGAAGCAGAGGAGGAAGTGTGCTCGAGCTCAAGGAAGCTACGGAGGAGCCCGGAGAGGACGTGGAAGAGGGTGAGAAGGAAAACAAACCCACTATCGACCTTTCCTCAGATGAGGAGGGCGTGGCGATCGAGGACGTCCTTTACGAGACCCGTGCGGAACGTATCAAGCGCAGCAGTCTGCAGCGTGTGCAAAACCTGAAGACCGTATTCTCCAAAGAGAAGATGGACAAGACTAAGGCGAGGACCATGGAGAACCTGGAGAAGACCAAGCAGAACCTGGAGAAGACAAAGCAGAAGACAAAACTAAATCTGGAGAAGACCAGGCAGAAAACTAAGGAGAACATCGTGAATACAAAGCAAAAGGCGAAAGAGAACCTGGAGAAAACCCGACACAATATTGAGAAGAAGATGGGAAAACTTGGAACACGCATGAGTGTCAATCCGGAACGCAAGCAGAAGATCCAGACGTCCCGCAACAAGATGCAGAAAGCTTTCACGCCAGACCACGTGGTTTATGCACGTTCCAAAACTGCCGTGTACAAGGTACCCCCTTTTACCTTCCATGTCAAGAAAGTCCGTGACGGCGCCGTCGAGGTGGTCCAAGGCACTGAAATGGTGGAGGTCTCCCAGAACGCCGAGCCCTTCAACGAAGTGGATGAAGAAGTCGAGGGAGAGGGAGTGGAGGTCGAGATGGAAATGATGAATGGTGGAGATGATGATGACGATGAAGATGAAGAGGAGGAAAGCCATGATGTCCTTGAGGAGGATAAAGACAGAGACAGCGACTAGATAAAGAATAAGGAATTTGCCAAAGTGTTTGACAACCAACCCAGAGGTTATTTTGTAAAAACTGAATACAGTTTCGGGATTGAACATTTTATTTTCCTTCAATTTGATCCGACTATCGTTGTTTTCTTTTGTTCATTCGGGATATCATAATATGCCTCCATGCCGAGTTAAAACGGGAGAGCTGGCAAAGATTCAGAGTACCGTATTTCCTACACTATAGGGCGCTTTGGATTATAAGGCGCACCTTCAATGAACGGCCTATTTAAAAAAAACTGTTTTCATATATAGGGCGCACTGCATTACAAAAAAATAACGACAATAATGGCTGCGGTTGCGCTATGCAGCCACTAAGATGACAATACGATACGGGAATACAATCCCATACAATCCAGCTTTATTTGTACAGTTGTGGTGGACCCCAAAAAGCAGGCAGGAAGGAGGAGCGGGGTGTATTTGAAGAATTGTATTTAAAACAAAGAAAACTAAATCCAAAACACACAAAGTCCAAAGTATCAAACAGAAACCATGGCTAAATCTAAAACATAACAATGAACTAAACATGACAGAAAACAAGAGCAAACAGCAACACACATGACAGTAGCGAGAACAAACAATGACCCAACACTGAGTGTTTGGGCTGGGAGTCCTTTTAAAGGCCTAATTACCTATGACCAACAGGTGTGCAGCTGCCAGGGGAGCCCTACAGTGCCACCTGTTGGTCCCTAAACCGAATCATGACATTATTTATCCGCAGCTGCTGTAACAAAGCCATGAGAACTGCTCACAAACACAGACATGAAACATACAAATACAAATGGCTTTATAAAACTATAAATGAAAGACAAAAGTTATGAAGACAATTGAATCAACAAAAAGGCACACAAACCTCGTGGACTTCCTTCGTTTAGTCTGTAGTTAACACTTTTGGTGTTAAAGTATCTTCGTTTCATAATGGCTGAGCAGAGCTCACAAAGTACCGGTAGTTGTCTGTTTGAGTGTGTGTTGGCGAATGCACGTGGCAATTAGTGTCGGGCAGAACCCTTTTACGTCACGATTGGTTCCTGCCAAGAATCACCACAAGATGGCAGAGGAACACTAACATGGAAACAAGTCATGCCATTATCGGGCGCACTGTTGGTGAAAAAAAATAATGTTTTTGGGTGCGCCTTATAGTGTGGAAAATACAGCAAATTATTTGACAACTAACCCCTATCAGGGTTTGACTATTCTATTCCCAATGCCTCTGACAGCATTAGGTTTTGCTTCACATGGTCAGAATACACAACAGAAAACCTGCTTCCTGTAAACTTCCCTTAACTGATGGATTGTCAAAGGAGTACTACACAACACAACCCGATTTGGGGGGATTGTTTTGTATAAATCAAACCAATTTTGAGGGGTAAGGTCAACCTAACCATCATACATTGGTTGTTTTGTGAGTTATTCATGTGAGCCAACTTTTTCGGTTTAACCCTTTCATGCATCAACAATGATAACCTGTAACCTGACAACATGATAAACTGTCCGCTGTAGTAACCGCTGTCCTTGAAAGGAATTTTAATTTTTTTTAAAAAAAGGTCTTGAGGTTAAATAACTAAGCGAAAAAGTTGGGTCGGTCCATTTTTGACCCATTTTGGGTTACTTCCGGCCCAACTGTTTTTAGAGCGCTGCAGTAGAGTAAAGCCATTTGTGTAGGTAATAGAGAAACATTGGGCAACAAAATAAATACAAATCGAGAGAACGTGATCATAATCCTTAAAAAAAAATCAATTGCCTTTAACTGCCTCCCAATCTTTCATCTTTTACTCCCTTCAAGCCTTACTTGGTCTAGTCTCCCATCTTCTATTCTCTTCAAGCCTCGCTTGCCTTCACATTTAAGAGTTTCTGTTGCAGTGTCGACAATTTACGAAGCCTCCAAAAGTTGCCACAGCAGTATTCTTTCCCTCTAAGAATGACGTCTCGCCTTTTACATGATGTGCGACGTGCGTATGTATATAAACAGAGTGATGTGCAATGCCACAAACAAACATGATGTGGCATCTTCAACACAGCGAGCTAATTGAACAGAAGCTTAAAATTACAAAACAATTTACAAAAATATTCCTTACTGAGCTAATGGAACTAAGTCAAATTACAGATCCACTGGCGTTGTAAATAAATACCAAGATTCATGGAGATTCAAAGTAGTAATGGAAAGTGGGCAAACAACGGATATTTTCTAGTTATGTGGACGAAAATAATGAGATATCCCCCGGAAGTGAAAATATAACAGCCACGCGGCAACTCAAGGCCCAAATTGAATTCTCCATCTTGTTCATTTCATTTTCCAACATTACTCTTTCAAATTCCATTTCAGAACTATCCAAAAGGATATTTTTCATGACCTGTAAAAGAGCATCAGCAATGATTATGCTTCGTATAATCACAAATATAGAAAGAGTTCACAAACCGCTGGGTTAAAAGCAACCCAAATTGAATGAAATAGCAAATTAGTGCATTGGCCTGACAGTGCAGAGGTGCAAGATTCGATTCCAGCTCTGGCCTTCCTGTGTAGAGTTGCGTGGGTTTTCTCTGGGTACTCCAGTTTCCTCCCACATTCCAAAAACATGCGTGGCAGGTTAATGGAATGCGATATAATATAACCTATGGACAATATATCGGATATATTGTCCCTAGGTGTGATTGTGAGCGTGAATGGTTGTTTGTCTATGTGTGCCCTGCGATTGGCTGGCAACCAGTTCAAGGTGTACCTCTCCTACTCCCTGAAGACAGTTGGGATAGGATCCAGCACGCCTTGCGACCGTTGTGAGTAAAAGCGGATCAGAAAATGAATGGATGGACAGATGGATGGATGGATGGCTCCAAAGGAACTGAGCCAATGCTTGCTAAAGATTTGACCTGGCACATCCGGTCAAGATTTTGATCCAACAAGGGGTACTACCCATACTGATGAGATGGACCTTCCAAGAAGTTTTACCAGGTTATGAGTAAAGCAGTGGTTAAGAATAATACAAATTTTATGAGCAACATTTTCTAAAAAGAAGAAGCAGCTGTCGCCAAATTGACGGCAAACAAGTTAAGCCTGAATTAACAGCCAGTCGGCTGATAGCAGCCATACAGTCCATTTTGCCTCAAACCAAAAATGTATTCAACACAAAAAAAAAAAACCATTATTAACCCTTTCATGCACCCTGCATCCTGATAACATGATAAGCTGTCCACTGTAGTATCCGCTGTCCCTGAAAGGGTTAACTACCATTTCATTGATTACCAACCCTAATTCTTTTTTATTTTCTGAAGATTTAAGACCAGCTAAGACCAATGTCCTGGGTTTATTTTTCAGTTCCACATGTCTGTGTATCATTTTGAAAACTTTCTCAGTTTTTTTCAAATAATAAACTGAGATAAGGACCAATATGTCGAACAAGTATCATAACACCGTATAGAGTGTTTACTGTTGAGTATGCTTAAGAAACCTGTTAGTTAATAAATTGGCAAGATTGTGTAACGCTGCAGACCGCTACTGCCCCCTGGGGCTCAATCATTTTGTTATGGTTTTGTCTGCAGCTTTCCAAGTGTTTCTCCAAGCATTTCAGTCAAATTGGTTTTCCTAAGTTTAACCGTGTTCACATTTGTTTGACTAACGCGTGTTGAGTTGTTTGATTTGGTCATCATCGCGAATTGTGGGGTCAAATTCATGTATTCTCATGATAAATGTTCTGCAATGACATAAAACAAAAGTCAATTCGCAAGTGATTTTTTTTTCTCCATGTAACTCAAACATGGGATAGAAGAGGGGGAGATGGAAACCACCTAGGCCGGTAATACAATGAACGTGTAAAATATATTAAGTGACAAGTTCAGCAATGCTTTATTGTCCAAGATTATTTCGAGCACAGAAACTTGTTGAAATTGTGTTTGTTTTTTGTAAATAATCACAATGCAGTTCATAATGCGTAAACATTTTGCATACCAGAGAGCGTAATGCATAAAGCTGCTGGCACATACCTGTACCATGCATTTAGAAGTTTCTTTCTTGAGCCAAAATTGTCACGCTTGTCATAGAAAATGAAATATTCTAGCTTTTTTTTTTTAAATGCACAATTTATCTTAGTGGTTTAATGATGGGCACTTCAAAGTGAATTAACATTGTTGTCATCGATTATTGTACAATGTTTCATTTACTTAACCACTAACGAATTAATAAAAGCTAATTTGTTCAGTGTTGGTTTCGTGTATGTGTGTGTGTGTGTGTGTGTGTGTGTGTATGTGTGTGCTTTTTTAAAATTGTCACACATGATTAATCAAGTCACTGATATTATTGCAGTTTACCAGCCAGGCAACAGTGATTCAAATTCCCACTGCAGTGACAATGTTTGTTTGCATTCATGCTTGTCTGTCTCTCTACATCAACTCACAAACAGCGAGTGTGCAATTTGTTTTCCCCCCGATGTTAGCTGGGATAGGGTCCATCTTCCGGCGACCAGGATAAGGTGGATGTTAGATGTAGACCCGTCACCGGACCTCAGTCTTTCGAGGGGCACATGAAATGCATGGGGGTGGGTGGGGGGATTATTATTCATTCATTCATTCATCTTCCGAACCGCTTGATCCTCACAAGGGTCGCGGGGGGTGCTGGAGCCTATCCCAGCTGTCTCCGGGCAGTAGGCGGGGGACACCCTGAATCGGTTGCCAGCCAATCGCAGGGCACACGGAGACGAACAACCATTCGCATTCACACTCACACCTAGGGACAATTTAGAGTGTTCAATCAGCCTGCCATGCATATTTTTGGAATGTGGGAGGAAACCGGAGCACCCGGAGAATTATTACCCTATAAAACAACCACATACGTACATGCATGCATGGCTCGAATCCAAAAACGCAAACACACACTCACGCGCACACTTAGATTCTACTTTGGGACCAGTGGCGGCTGCTGGTCCGTCAAGGAGGGGAAGCTCAATTTCGGCCTACATCATAAAATGTGTCCGTTTGTCTAAACGTGGATTCTACTCTCCGTTCCTTTTCAAGAAAATGATCTATGACCCCGTGTAGACCAACAAGGCGTCTTTTCCAGGGACTTCACTAGTGTCCTACAACTACAGCAACTACAATAAAACCCACCAGAAATGAAAGATTCATTTGTCGCTCGTCGATTTTAACAAAGAGAGCGTTGCTCAGATGACTCGAATAAGTCTCCAGTTCAACTCAGAACAGAATGAGAATTGAAAAATGCTCCCACAATGCCTAAGACCAAAGAAATTGATGATTGGATCATTTCACTGTCAATCAAAAGGAAGATTCAGCTTCATCCAATCATCATGCTAAACCAGCCCATAAACACCCACTGTCCATAGACTCCCGGAGACGCTGAGCGTCCGATGGGCGGGACCAAATCAGCATTTATCCAATGACTCGTCTCGTTTCAATGCATTGGGACAACCTACACAGAACTCGCGAGACGCCCAGCATCCGCGCTGTAGACGCTCAGCGTCCACACAGTTTAAAGTGCAGTGAAGCTGCTGGAATGAATGAGAAGAGAGTCGCGTTGTAACCAGTAGTAAGAAGCTGATTCGGAAAAAAGTTGAGCGGGTTGTAGCGCATATTTAGTCAATGACATGTACACACAATTGTATGTATACACATGCATTTGATCACTTATTTTTGGACGTTTTAGGGGCAGCTGAGCTTCCCTTGCAGTCTTAGAGCAACCGCCTCTGTTTGCGACATGATGCGGCATTGTTTATTTTCATGTCTGAGTGACGTATATAATAGCCGCCGTCCATTTACACATACAATTAAAAAATATATTTTTTGGGGGGGTGGTGGGTGAGGTTAATTGCTTTCAAGGTGAAGTGTAATTTGGAATTCCCTCTCTATTCCTGTAGGTGGCCTTAGAATGTCCACCTGGCGTCAGTGACACGATTCTATTCTATATTTGCGGGTCAGGGAGAATTCAGCTTCTGCTTGTACTTAAACCAAAGAATGTAGTGTGAAGTCTGGACCCTATTTCACTTGGTTGATTAGCAGCCCCCGAGGGGTTTCCTGGCCCCACCAAGTCTGGGGCCCCCTCCACGGGACATGTTTTTGCAGTTGGTCCTCATAACCTTTGGTCTCCTCCGGCCACACCGGGTCAGATGACATGTTACTTGCTTTGTTTCTGGATTTGCATGAGAGGCGTACCTCCCTGCCTCTCATTATCATATTGTCTCTATATAATCTCATGAATGTGTTTCTTCGGGGCGGCCTGATAATATCTGAGACTCACAGGAGCCAGAATCGATTCCACTCTGACATCGGTAGAATAAAATCTTTTCCCAATCAGCCGTGGTCCCTGAAGTGCTCATTCGTCGGGAAACAGCCACCGATCACCGAGTGTTTTTTGAAGACCAGCGAAGCAGCAAACACCATATACCACATTTTTGGCGTCACGAACAGGGTTCGTGTTCTCCAGGGGACCGTCCCGTCCGCTCTCTCCGCGAGCATCCAGCGGCCAGCCGACGACCTGTTGTGAGGTGAGTTGCTTGCACTCAAAGTCGCCGCAGCATGCTCGCTCTTGGAAAGTGGGGGAGGGAGCGTTGTCCCCCGCACGGAGGACAGTTAAACGGATCTGATGGGGCCACGGCGGGCTCCAGGGAAAGTTGTCTCTCCTAGTCAAAAGCCGTCATAATGCGACTATTGAAGGGGGAGTGGCCCCAAATAGAGACAGCGAAAGAAGAGTAAAAATAAAAACAGGAAAATAAATAAAAAACAATAAATAAAAAAAACAGGAAAAATAAATAAAAAACAATAAATAAAAAGGGAACAGTAACAAAACGTTTTGGGAATTGTATGCGTGACATGTCTGGTGTGAATGATAAACGAGAAGAAAATAGTAGGAAGTCCCATAAAACGTGGACGTGGAAATTAGTCGTTTCAGTGGTCCCGCGGAGGATCGAAATTTTAGCTGTGTGATTGTGGCGGAAACACGGGTACGATTGAACTATGCTGCGACAAGAGATGGGTGAACCCAAACGGAGATGTCCGGTGGGAGCCTAGTCCCTGCCAAAGTCCAGCGCAAAAGGGAGGTTGCGTCGACCGCGTTTGGCTAATAGGAACGAGCGCAACCTTGGCATCCGTACCGTGTAGTGTGAGAGACGGCCAGCCACGGAATGTGGGCCGAAGAAATAGACGGCCAGCCACGGAATGTGGGCCGAAGAAATAGACGGCCAGCCACGGAATGTGGGCCGAGGAAATAGACGGCCAGCCACAGACATGTGGGCCGAAGAGAATGATGCGCGCGAAGCCACGTCGTTTGGGCACTGATCGAATTAGAGGTGTATGTGAGTTATAAGGCTTGTCAATTTAAATGCTGGTGTAAGAGGCCCCCAGGTAAAACGAAGGACTGGCGGTTTTTGAATATTGATTGAGCTGATACGATCTGCTTGCGGTTCGATTCCTCTATGGGGACGTGTCATAACAGCATACACATCTGTCAAAGTTTGATAAATTTGAGCCTGTACAGACCGCGTTTGGGAAATAGGCGCTGGACGGCTTGTGTGTGTAGAGAAAATCCCTCTGTGTGAAAAAGGGAAAACGTGGCAATGAGGCCTCTGGAATGCAAGGATTGGTATACCTGGGGAAAAAAGTATTTTGTGTGCACACTTAAGTTAAATTCTGCAGAAAATAAAGGGGAAAATATAAAGCGCTATTAGAAACGAAACGAAACGAAAGTTAAGTAAGACGTGCGTATTTGTCAGTGCATATCTGCACTGTTAAACAACAAACTGCATAGCCGCAGCTGGCAAACTGCAAAACGTGGAATGGATTCGAATCCTGCTCTGTCTTCTTTGTTTGTGAGTGTCTGTGCGTGCAGAGACGTGTGGGATCCCTGTGTGTGTGTGTGTGTGTGTGTGTGTGTGAGTGTACCCATGGGTGTGTGTAGGTGAGCGTGCGTGTGTGCGCGTGTGCGCGATCGTGAGTAAGTTTGTGTGTGCTCTTGAGTGCGAGTGAGTGAGCGTGCTTGTAGAAGAAGCGAATGGAATGTATAGGATATTGTGCTTCTCGGTGCTCTGGGGCGCGTGCCCGCCTGCGGTGCCCGCTCGGGGAGGGGAATCTGGCTTCGGGGGCGGGACAGGGACTGGCCAACCTGTACCTGCCCACCGTGTTTCAAGGCTAGGCACTCCCCGTGTGGGTGACGTGGGGGCGGGGCGTGGGGCCAGAGTTGTGCCCATTTTGGGGCCGACCTTGCTGGTAGCGAGAAAATGTGACAGGATGATGGGGGACGGCATGCTGAAGGAGCAAAAGAATGCATGACCAACTGTGGAGGTCCTGGGGTAACCGAAACCCAGGAGAATGAATGTGCCACAGCTGTCTAACAAGAAACAAGAAGCACGGGAATGCTACCTAACAACACTAATATAGATGTGCATGTATGCATCTCAAGAAAGAGTGTGGCCCCTCATAAATAATACGAGGGTCAGCTGGCGCCCCCTAGACCCTCTGGGAGCAATGAGAAATTGGAGTTGCAGAAAAGCCCGACTTGTTAATTTAAATTAAAGACAATAGTTTGAAATATAAAAAGAAAAAACTAAGTGTATTCAATTTGAGCTATAATAATATTATAATAATAATAATACATTTTATTTGTGGGGGTCTTCCTATGAACTCAAGGACACCTTACAACAAGCAGTCAAAATCACGAATACAATGTTAAGATCAACATCAAATAAAATAAGAAATAATACAACAACAGAAAGAATAATGGCTTTATGGTACGAGTGAATAGGCTTGTCCAAACAGATGTGTTTTGAGGCAGAATTTAAAATGTGTTAATGAGTCTGTATTACGAAGGTCAGCGGGGAGCAGATCGACTGAAGGCTCTGTTTCCCATGGTGACGAGACGAACAGGGGAGGCAGAGAGAAGGAGAGAGGAGTAGGAACGAAAAGAGCGGACAAGTGTAGGAATGTGGATGAGGTCAGGTAGGTATGGAGGGGCTAGGTTAGGGATGGCTTTGAATGTGAGGAGTGAGAAAAGAGCGGAGCCGGTGGATGTTTCTAAGATGATAATATGATGTGGTTGATATGCGAGGGGAAAAGAGAGGGTCAAGTTGACAAGTGGAGGTTCTTCTGTATGTTGCATTTCATGGGTAGTTTGACCACTGCCTTCGACATTGGAAAAAGAAAAAATATATAACCAAAGTAACTCGACAGAGTTGTGATAAACAAGGCGGCGAGGATGCCTCCTTCACCGCATGAGGTGACGAGCGCTAAAATTATGACCGCACTACAAGCGCCGAGTGGTCACTTGTACATAGACAAGGCAGAAGAAATTGGAGCGGATGGTCAATCTGCAGGCAGAGAGACCTGAGCTCGCATGAAAATGTGTCTCTATTCATCATAATCGCAGACACTGTTGTGAGGGTTAAAGAGATTGAGTGAATTAAAAAAAAAAAAAAAAAAAAAAAAGAAATTATAAACGTCTTAACAGAGGGGCACTTTAATCATTGTGTAGGCTCCACAGGCAGGTTTGTAAGCACAAACCTACAGGAAGGGGGATAACACATACTAGCCGTTTTACTGGCCCCCACCCGAATCCCTTGTGTGCCAAGCTTCCCCCTGATCTGCCCAGGGTGGTCCATAAACAATTGGTAAAAGGAGGAAAATGTATGCAAATTAAACAGGATAATGAAAGCATGAGTGTTTGGGATGCGACCACTTTTGTAACTAAGGAGACTGAATTGACGAGGCAAATGTTGCTGGATTTGCCTAAAATTGACTATGACATACAGTTGTGGGCGATAGACTGGCTTAAGAGTAAGTATTTACCCAAAGAGATTATGGACCTTTTAGAGGGAATAGCCTCTTGCAAATTGACTAGGTTGAATGATAGACAATCAGACGCGCTGAGTTCCATTTATCCAACAACATTGGGTCCTTCACAACAATTGGCGTTTGAATTGCTATCTGAGGTACACCCAATGACTTATTTGGTTAATTGTATGGATGCTTGGGTGACTGTCACAGGACAGGACCCCAATAGTCATCCATTGAATCAGGCTTTGTTCAGGCAAGCAGTGCTGGGGGGTTGTCCGTCTGATGTGCAGAAAATGATGACTAACTCTCCCACTCTCCCCACTTCAGATGACGTGAATTGGCGAACTCATTTCCTATATTATGTGCAACAATCTCGAATGAGAGCCGAGGAAGAGACTGAGAAAACATCCAAGCTACAGAACGACTTTTTGAATTCACAAATACAAGAGGCTAAGAGAGCCTCCAGTAATGCATGCAAAAAAGAGAAACTTGGGAGATCTAATCAAATGTCAATCAGTGTCTCTCAACAGGATCCACCACGGCTGATCACACCCACACCGCAGCTCCAAGCCACACCTCAACATTACGGCCTGCCCACAAGGCAGGGCCGAGACGCATGGCTGGGGGGAGGTCTGAGACGGGAAGGTGGGCGTGGACGAGGAAGTCACGGGAGCCAAGCTGGCTGTTTCATTTGTGGTGATGTGAATCATTGGACAAGGAAATGCCCGCACCGCCGGCACCCGCCTGTTCATCAATCAGGCTATGATCAACAAGCTCTGACTCCTCCTCCGCAAAACCAACAACAATGACAGGATACGGCACCCCCTCATGGACAATACCCATCTGCTCCATGGGTACCTGAATCCCCAACAATAGGGATCACTGCTGGCCTCACTGAAAGACTGTCATGAACTTGGACATGCTGGACCACACTTGCTCCCAATGCCTGCTGATACAAGGCTGACTGTTGCTAAAGTCAGCCGATGACCCACCACTGAACTCTGTCTTCCAACAGTATCGGCGTTGGTCTCCTTAGACTTCCTCCATATGACCTTACCATCCGCTGATCGGTCCTTCCCACTGCACAATGCTTTTGACAAACTAGAGATTGAAATTTATCGCATGGCCTGGTTGGGTGAAACACAAGGCAAGTTGTTTAATGTTCCCTCCTCCTCAATTATTGTAGGTCCTGAAGGGTGTGGCAGCCAGAGTGGACCTGTCAGAGGATCTCATCTCATTGACTGATATCTAGGCCTGACATGGCCGCGCCGCTCATACTTTTTTGCCGTCAACTCAAATATCCAAAAATTCGCATTCGTACACCTTTTTTGTAATCAATTTAGCTAAGGTTTTTTCCATATACCACTTTCAGAATCATATAGGGAATTTTCTCATTCTCTCACCTGGGAGTTAAATTTTACCACACTCGGTTGCCCCACGTATTCGATTTTGTCTTTTGGAATTTTTATGCAAGTGCTTAAACACCTAATCTACTCTTTCCGACATACGGATGGCGTTGTGCTTATTCGGTATAGTAATGCATCATCTAAGATTTGTTGTTTGGATGCCACGTGGTGGCTCCTTTGACGTTTGGCTTTTTGCGGTTTCAAACTATCGCATGTGAAAATTACAATGCGCACTGCCTTTATATTTTTGGGGAGACTGAACACATCAGAAGGTACAGCGATGCCGGTTTCTTTTGTGCAGCCTGGTCTAGCTGATTTACTTAGATGTTTCTGAAAAAGAAGGTTCTGTTTCTGTAGTTCTTTTTCAGAAAAGAGAGGGGAACGTGAACAACAGGGAAGTAAAAGACTAATTTTGATGAATTTTGACATACGTCAGCATGCAATTGGACCCAATTGAACAAAAACATTCAGCATGCATCAGATATGCGGCAGCATGAGGCAAATGTTTACAATAAAAATTTTTAAAAAACTGCCACAGGAACATCGATTCAACATAGTGAAGAAAAAACAAAGAAACGAAAACTTAGAGAGGCTCTGCTAAAACCAAAAGAAGTAGTTATTAAATGCAGGACACATATTAGAAGGATTTTTCCCACATAAAAGCAGGAATTGACAAAGCAGACTAGATGACTAAAGAGACTGCAGAAGACGACTTGATCTTTAGTGATGGAAGTGGAATCAAAAATGGGAAGTTGTATGTTTTCCAAACTAACAACCTTATTTCAGACCAAGAGAGGGTATCCCGGAGGAGAAGAACTAACCGGGTGGCCAGGGATGAGACTGGTTTGTATAGGCATGAAATTGATGGACGTCCAGTCCTGTCGGCAACTAAATCGAAGACTCCAGATCGGGAGGCATGGGTTTTTTCATCTGCAATTCAAGGTAAGCTCGAACCAACGTATCAGAGGCTTATATCAAAAACTCAGATGGTGATGACCTGAGTTTGTAACGATCAAAGCCGAAGTGGTGCCACAACCGGCCTCGGCCCAACTTGCTGAACTGGTGGGGTTAACAGAAGCTCAAGAAGTTCAAGAAGACTGACGGTTCCCCCATCCAGCATCATGCGCAGATAATGAAGCTGCTGGTGGCCATGATGAAACCTAGAGAAATAGCCATTGAAAAATGTGCTGCCCACAAGTCCGATGCATCCAGAGTCACGCAGGGAAATAGAGTGGCGGACGAAGCAGCCAGGGCTGTCACGAAAGGCAGCCAGAAAGGGAAAGTTTTGTTGGTTACGCATGAGGTCGATCTCGAAGACAGGGTCACACTCAGAGATGTAATCTTAATGCAGGCAGCTGTTAACCCGATGGATAAACACCTTTGGGAGCAAAGGGGGGCGAGTCAAGACCCTACTAGAAAGGGAGAAATCACGAAGGTCTGGTAGTGGCGCCGCCGGATTTGCTGGGACTATTAATCCAAGAGACACATGGGTTGGCCCATGTGTCAAGGGGGGAGGTAAAGAGAAAAATAACCGCAGAATACGGGTTTTGGGCGCCATATTTGCTCGAACAAATCGACCAGGTAATTGGAAAACGTGCAATCTGTTTGAAAAACAATGTGAGAAGAGGGGTAGCCACCCCCACGGGTTATATCCCGACTCCTAATGGCCCCATGAGAGAACTAGTGGTGGATTTTGTCGACATGATACAACCTGTCGAAGGGAAAAGATATATGTTGGTGGTCGTAGACCGGTTTTCAAGATGGCCGGAGGCCTGTCCAACTAAACGGAAAGATGCTCAGTCTGTAGCCAAGTTTCTGTGCCGCGAAGTTATCAGCAGATGGGGTCTGCCGGATAGGATTTCTTCAGATAACGGGAGAGAGTTTGTGGATAAAACGGTCAAAATCATAATGCAAAAATTGGGAATTAAACAGCGGCTCGGAGCAGTGTATCATCCACAAAGCCAAGGCATTTGTGAAAAAAAAAAAATGAACGGCGTCATAAAAAATCGAATTTCCAAAATTTGTCAACATACTGGCTTGAATTGGATAGCTGCCTTACCACTGGCACTGATGGTTTGCCGGTCGAGTGAACTGCGCGATTTGCATTTGACCCCACATGAATTGGTAACCGGTAGACGCATGCCTTCGCCGTGTTTGCGTACCAGTGGGAAAGGCCCAAGCCTGTCAATTTTGGAGGACGAAATGAAAGCCTATGTCAAACATTTAACCAAGATACATAGGAATATCTCCACCTATGTTGTTGACAGGCAGAAACAAGAAGAAACACAAGAGAGACGCGAAGCAAATACTAAAGACACGGTTCAGCCAGGAGACAAGGTGTATGTGAAAGTGTTCCGCCGCAAGTGGTACAACGAAAGACGGCAGGGGCCATTTGAAGTTGTCCGCTGTACCGGAACGGCGGTGCAAGTGAAAGGGTCGCCTACCTGGTACCATCTGACACACTGCGTCAAGGTGCCCAAAGATGGAGAACCCCAAAGGGGGAGTCACGGCTGCGAGAACTCCGAACAACTGCCAGAACAAGAGCCGCCCAGGGGCCCAGATCGGGAGGAAGACGGGCAAGGTCGAACTGTGGTGGATAACGTGTCTGCTGTATCTGTTCCTGAGGACATCGGGGGCGGCACAGCCAACGATCAAGGAAGCCAACAGTTCGACAATGTCAATCTCGACAACGCGCCCTCCCCAGATATAGGTGGCTCTCCCCAACACAGCGACACCGAGCCAACTACCACCGGAGATGGTGTCCCCAAGGGACACGGTCACCCAACAGGACCCAGTGACGGACGCCCAGTCCGCCACAGAGTCCGGTCGCAGCGTTACATCGAGCAATGTTGAGGGAGTGTTGGGAAGTGCTGTCATGCTGCCATGTAGTTGCGCAAGGGCAGGAAGGTCCCTGTGCAGACACACAGCCAAATGGGAAGACAACACCGGTAACACCCTTGCCCTGGCCCAGCGAACATATGGGGACAATGTACTGTTACTAAATACATATAGGCGATTTGAGGTGTTAGGAGATTGCGCTCTATTTCTGACAAAAATTGGCATGAGTGATTTCGGAAACTATACGTGTACCTGTTTCAAAATGGGTGTGGGAAAGGCAGAACGCATGGGCGACCAAACTACGGTAGACAGTGTTACTTTCGTGACATTGACGGAGAAAAAAAAATAAAAGAAATCGATGACGAACAACCAGACAGCCCAGCCACTGAGTATGTTAAAACGGAGAAGGCAGACACAGTCAAAATTGACATTGTATCCATGACAACGAGTGGCGACAACATTGAAACGCAGCTGGCCGCGTCGGGGACGCGCATGACAACGGCGGAGGCGGTAAAGCCGACGCCTGACGTTCCAGGACCTGTCCACGAAGCGTTTGCGGACTCGGACTGGTCCCCGGCGGAGGTGCGAACCAATTTGCATGCTATGGCAAGACGGGAAGCTGTTTGGAAGGCTTATGGGTTCGATGCTTTGGCACTACCGGAGGTTGATGAATGGGCAGGAAGAAACATGTGGTATCAACTGACGGTGCATTCGATCGAGGTGTACCATTGGAGAATTAGCTTGGGAGAAAAATGGGGCCTTGGGATCTTTCCCTGGTATGGAGTGACATTTTTGGCCGATCACATTGATAATATTACGTATACCCTCCAGGGATTTGCGAATGAGACGATCAAGGGTTTCCGACAGTTATCACTTACCCAGAAGAGCCATCGGTTGACCCTGCTTAAACATGACATGGCTTTGGATTATATCTTGGCGAGGCAAGGGGGGTTGTGCATAGCCCTGAACTTGACAGATGACGCCTGCTACACTTTGATCCCTGATAACACCGACAACATTACCAGTATCATCGACGCGCTTAAAATCATTCGAGATTCTTTTGGGCCGTCTGAGGGAGCTGGTTGGTCAGCAACCAGCTGGATACAGGATAGACTGGGACCTATAGGGACGATAGTGGCGCAGGCGTTGGGGGCGCTCGGGATATCACTATGTGTGATGCTCTGTTTTTGCACTGTGATAATGACTGGCGCAAAGGCCATGATATTACGGTGGATAGGCGTGGTAATGCCAAGGGACCAGACCCAGATGCCGCTGCTCCCGATCGACCGTAAGACTGAGCCGACTTACTCTGGTGAAATGATAGTGACTGACAGGTACTCGGATTAAACATAATAAAATGATAAGGGGAGTGCATGTGAGAGGAGAATTGATATCAGAAAAATACAAAAAATAGAGCTGTACACGAAAATGAAAACCCAAAGTTAGGGGATGAAGGAGTGGGAACATCTGCGTAGCGCCACTTCCTTGGGTTTTTATTTTCCTGTTTGTGTGATGCGTTGCATGATCCTACGGGAATGTGATCCACCATATGTCGTTGTCTGGCCCGCGACCAGTTTACCGTCGTTATTGTGTCAAAAGTTGCATGTGTTTTGCGTTGAGTGCCATTGTCATCACGCGATACTGGCAGGAGTTCTTATTCGTTCCAGAACCTCTGGATGCTGACCGGGGCCGTGCAAGGGACTCTATGGACAGTGACCTGGACATAAGGACTTTGTATGGACAGCAGGCCCTGGGCAGTGATTCCCAGCACGTTCCATCGCTGAAGATTCGGGGAATGGACTCTGCCTCGGCCCACACATACACATGAAGAAGGGGGGCGTCATTTCGGGGGCTTGTTTTGATAGCATGTTTTGATATCTCATTACTATATACCTCATTGTTTATTCCAGTATTTTTACCTCATTTTGGTACCTGCTGGCCGGCTGATCATGTAACGGTACAATTTCACTGTTTGGTGAGCTCATACTGTTTTGTGGATTGTAATGTGCCAGGGCTCCTTACATCTGATTGACACCAGGTGTAGGGAACCACTGGGGATGGTAGAAAGGGCCTTCCTCTTTTTCCTTGTCATTAGACGGGCGAGGTTTTTTCTCGAGGAGGGGCCGGCAGCTTTTTGGGGCTTCTAACGGGCCACACCAAATTCAGTACTTCGCAATTTGTCACCGTTGTAAGGGTATTACCTAAGGGGGGTGGTATCGTCGTTTGAATTATGCGGACTTCAATTTTCTTTGCTTGTGGTTCCTGAGAGGCCTCAGATTGTTGTCAGGGAGCAATTGGCTAACTAAATAGTTTGAGTTTTCCTAGTTAAAATAACCTTAAGTAGCATGCCTTGAGCGTGATTTAGGCTGAAGATTTTAGGCCAAATTGTAGATGTGAGCATATATAAAAATTTGATTGGGGAAAGATGTTTGGACCTTTACCGATGTTATCTTTTGTTAGACCGTTTCCGGGACTACTACTGTGTCCCGGAAGGGGGGAATGAAGTGTAATTTGGAATTCCCTCTCTATTCCTGTAGGTGGCCTTAGAATGTCCACCTGGCGTCAGTGACACGATTCTATTCTATATTTGCGGGTCAGGGAGAATTCAGCTTCTGCTTGTACTTAAACCAAAGAATGTAGTGTGAAGTCTGGACCCTATTTCACTTGGTTGATTAGCAGCCCCCGAGGGGTTTCCTGGCCCCACCAAGTCTGGGGCCCCCTCCACGGGACATGTTTTTGCAGTTGGTCCTCATAACCTTTGGTCTCCTCCGGCCACACCGGGTCAGATGACATGTTACTTGCTTTGTTTCTGGATTTGCATGAGAGGCGTACCTCCCTGCCTCTCATTATCATATTGTCTCTATATAATCTCATGAATGTGTTTCTTCGGGGCGGCCTGATAATATCTGAGACTCACAGGAGCCAGAATCGATTCCACTCTGACATCGGTAGAATAAAATCTTTTCCCAATCAGCCGTGGTCCCTGAAGTGCTCATTCGTCGGGAAACAGCCACCGATCACCGAGTGTTTTTTGAAGACCAGCGAAGCAGCAAACACCATATACCACAAAGGAAGACAAAATGCCAACAGCAATTTAAACAGTTAATTCAAAACAAGTCATAGATAAAATGATTATCGACGGACCAGGTCGCGGGTCGGTAAACTTCAATACTCAAAGAGCCATTTTGACCATTGCCCAGAGGGAGAAAAAAAAAACACAGACTGTCACAAAACCCTTTTGGCATTTAAAGTGAGGATAACATTGCATTCAAAAAATATATGTAAAAATAATAAAATGTCAATTCAAGTAGTCCACTTATTCATGAAATTAGACGCTAATTTAAATTATTCACCTGCAGCCACCCAAAAATGCTAACCAAAGATTCCATCTGTTTTGTCATCATTTTATTAATTGTGGATTGTGCAGTCAGCTGTCCAATTGAATCAAGGACATTTCACTGAATGTAAAATATGTATTAAAAAATTATAATGGCCAATTCAAATATATGTTTGTATTTTTTTACCTGGTTAATGTGATTTTTGCTCCTAATCATGACAATGTAGCAAAATGAAACTTTGAGGTCTTATTAAAAAAGGCCAAACATTCTCCTAAGATAGTCCCTTCATTAAATGTCCAGTATTTTCCCCTCAGAAAATCCACATCTACCTTTCAGTATCTGTTTATTATAGATTAGATAGAGAGACTCAGTCAAGCAAAACAAATGTCTTGTAAATTTGACACAGAGAACAATGTTGTTTGTGTGTGTGCGCGTGTGTATGCATGCACGTTCGTGACGTTCTGCAACGTTTTAATGATTAAAAATATCACAAAGTATATCAAACGAGGTCTGAGGATAAAAGCATTCTTATATTTATCTACTGTAAATACATTTAGAAGTTTAGCTGGAGGTCAAAATATGTTGTGACAAACCTGAACAACAAACAATTTATCGGAGCCAGACATTTTTTGTTGTTTACATTAGCCTTGAACGCTTCGAAGTTGCACCTGGAACAATCCAAATGGGATCAATCCAATTTCAGATCGGCGATAAATCAAAATATAATCAGACCGTTGTTTCTTTATATTTGTATTGTCTTAGTGATAAACTAAGAAAACTCAAAATTAGTATTTTCTTAACACTAAAAATATACTGTGATAAAATACAAAAAACCCCAATAAAAATAAACATATACACTGTATTTTACTTTTAGAAATCACTGCCTCAATTGGGGGTTCCAGCCCCATAGGCCTGTTTGTATTTGATGTCTATGGATCGTGTTCCTATTAGGTCGGCGACAGCACCTTAAAAATAATTTGCATTGTAAAATTAAATAATGGAAATTAATAAAATAAATTAAAAACATTATTTTTGATGAAGACAGTAAAGAGGGTCGTTGTTTTATTTTGAAATATGTAAACGGAAGCTCTCCCTAATGTTATCAATTTGATACATCGTCACAGCAACAGCTGGTATCGCAGAATGTAGCGCGAACGTCAACAACAGTGACGTTTAAGTTGTATTTACATGTTTTTCCTCCGCCACTTTCCCATGGTGTATCTGTGAGCTGTTCTGCAGCCTTTAAGAGGTGAGGTTCATTCGTAACCGTAAAAGTGTCAAGTGACGTCGGGGAGTTGAAGTTTGAATCGTACGCTGTAACTTGACAACCTTATACACTGAACTCGACGACGCTAGCGAAGATGGTAGCATACTTTCCCTAGCTAGCACAGTGCTCGTCCCACCTAAGTCAAAAGAAACCAAAAGAAACTAAAAATCCGTGCAATATTCGTGTTAATAAGAATACGAGTTCAACAATATTCAGATATTCAATGAAACATATTTCTTAACTGAATGTCATCTGCGTGCTAATCCCCAAGTGTACGTTCACACGATCGTTAGCAAGCTAAAATATCTGTCCAAGAACAAAATCTCTCTTCAGCGTGTACTACAGATATATTGTGATTTGAATGAAAACGCCAACATCTGATAAGTTATTCGGATTTAAATCCGAGTTGTTCAGTTCAGTAGAAGCTATTAGCATTGCTTTGCAAAGTAAAGCCCAGATGTTTAATAAACATCAGTAAAGTCCTGAAAATTGTACTTTTCAGTTTCCGTTGTTATATGCAACCCGAGTTTCAAACTTTTTTGATTAAACCCTATCTGTTTCGCATTTGTACCACACCCCCTCATCCAATCCGCCCCCTTCCACAGGAGCACTATGGCAATGTGGATCCAAGCCCAGCAGCTACAGGGCGATGCCTTACACCAGATGCAGGCACTGTATGGCCAACACTTTCCCATTGAGGTGCGGCACTACTTGGCCCAGTGGATTGAGAGCCAACTCTGGTAATTTCAATTTGTGTTCAAAAACCCCCAAAATCCATGCCTTAGCTATATTGATAATGGACCCATGAAACACATTCAAGGAGGATGCAAGTCGTGCCACATAAATAGTCAAATAAATAAATTATGAGGTCATGAAATTATTTTGAATTTTAATCCTATTTGCTCTTTATATTGATTGTATTTGACTCAAACAATAGTAGAATATGCAGATTTCCTGTTTAAATGAATGGGCGAGACTCAAAGTGCGACAGCGAGCAGCCAACCTCGCCTCAGATTGCGCACTCCAGGGCTCTCGGGTGCACCCAATTTAGTTGCACAGGCACCCTAATTTCACAATGGTGCAGCTGAAAATAAAATTTGCAAGCTGCTGAGGGAGAATGGGGCGAGAGGGGAGAATTCTCATCGACTCTGATGCCTCACTCAAATATGACATGTGGTCTGCTGTTAGCTAAAATGTGATCAATATGATGTGCCATCAAAGGGATTCAGTGGAGTTGGGCAACCCAGCAGAGGAAGCCAAAGCCAAGCGTTTGCTGGACAACCTGGTGGCAGAGCTTCAGAGGAAAGCCCAGCTCCAGGGAGGAGAGGATGGCTTTCTTCTGAAGATCAAGCTTGGACACTATGCAAATCAGCTAAAGGTAAACGAGCAAAACAGATTCACCGTTAATTACCTTAATAATAATGGAACAAAACAAAAAACGAACACATTTTCAGGAGTTTGTTTTTGAATTTTCTGACCATCAAAATACCTACGTTTCAACTCAAATGTGTGATAATTCTAGAAAAAAAAAGTAATAAATCTCTTTTGTTCAATCGTCAATGCAGAGCACATATGACCGCTGTCCTTTGGAGCTGGTGCGCTGCATCAAACATATCCTGTGCTCCGAGCAGCGATTGGTTCAAGAAGCTTCAAATGTAAGTGTCGAAGTGAAACTTGAATTAGAAGGAATACCCATTTAACAAGGGCGGCCCGGTAGTCCAGTGGTTAGCACGTCGGCTTCACAGTGCAGAGGTACCGGGTTCGATTCCAGCTCCGGCCTCCCTGTGTGGAGTTTGCATGTTCTCCCCGGGCCTGCGTGGGTTTTCTCCGGGTGCTCCGGTTTCCTCCCACGTTCCAAAAACATGCATGGTAGGCTGATTGGACGCTCTAAATTGTCCCTAGGTGTGAATGTGAGCGTGGATGGTTGTTCGTCTCTGTGTGCCCTGCGATTGGCTGGCAACTGATCCAGGGTGTCCCCCGCCTACTGCCCGAAGACGGCTGGGATAGGCTCCAGCACCCCCCGCGACCCGAGTGAGGATTAAGCGGTTCAGAAAATGGATGGATGGACCCATTTAACAATTCAAATGTTTTGTGTTCAGGCAAATTGTGTAAGTGGGGGCCAGGCCATAGACAGCCTCTCCCAGCGCCATCAACAGATCAACCAGGCCTTCGAGGAGCTTCGATTAGCCACGCAGGAGACTGAGAATGAACTGAGAAAGCTGCAGCACAGCCAGGAGTATTTTATCATCCAGTACCAGGAGAATCTGCGCCTCCAAGGTATACACTTTTTTGCTCCAGCATCCACTTTCATTGTACTTGAGCAAATCGTAGCCTTCTTTTTGGATTGTATCAAAACATTCTTTAATTTACGTACCCGTGAACATGGTTATGACTTGAGCTATACAATTTTATTTTTGATAACTGCGAGGCATCTCCAATCGATAAAAACA
Organism: Hippocampus zosterae; assembly: GCF_025434085.1. Classification (NCBI taxonomy): domain Eukaryota; kingdom Metazoa; phylum Chordata; class Actinopteri; order Syngnathiformes; family Syngnathidae; genus Hippocampus; species Hippocampus zosterae. The sequence goes on from NC_067457.1 coordinate 9,307,523, forward strand.
ATTTCCAGCAACTTTTCTTCCTTACAGATGACAATAGTTCTTAAACCAGACATGTCAAGCTCCGGGCCTCGAGGGCCCCACCGTCCTGCCTGTTTTCAAGCTCTCCCGCCTGCAACACACCTGATTCAGATGATCAGCTCATCAGCCAGCTCTGAAGCAGCATTACAATGATCCTAATGATTTGAATCAGGTGTGTTGCTCCTGGGAGAGCTGGAAAACAGGCAGGACAGCGGCCCTTGAGGACCGACTTTGGACACCCCTGTCTAAAACCAATATCAATAGTTTCATCAGTCTTCTTAATTTTTATCCTTTGCTCAATTCAGCCTAACCTAATCACGTGTTCTGCAAGAAAATAACAGATTCTCACCGGTCCAAGTCTTTGGAAATGTTCGTCAGGAAACAAACAGCTACTCACTGAATCAATTATGGTTAAATAACTAAACAAAATAAGTGGTTTTCATTCCCACCTTGTGAAGTTCTTTCTCTGGCTCTAATCTTGCTTCTGTTTTGGTCAGCCCAGCTGAGCAGTCTGAGCTCCTTGCCTCCAGCTGAGCGCACCCAGAGGGAAACCACGCTCCAAAGCAAGAGGGCCACCGTGGAGGCCTGGCTCGCCAGAGAGGCCAGCACGTTACAGAAATACAGGCTTGTATGAATATTCAGTATTCACTTCATATACTTTCTTTGCTAGCAGGTTTATTGGTTCAAATGGCAATGTCACCTCACACCACAGAGCTTTCAAGATGTTCTGCTAATTCTTTTTCACCTCCCACTTGTCCAGTGGTTCTTAACCATCTTCGAGGTACCGAACCCAGCCAGTTAATATGCACATTCACTGAACCCTTCATTAGTGAAAAATAAATATAATTTTTTTTTTCACAAATTCAAAATATGGGCGGCCCGGTAGTCCAGTGGTTAGCACGTCGGCTTCACAGTGCAGAGGTACCGGGTTCAATTCCAGCTCCGGCCTCCCTGTGTGGAGTTTGCATGTTCTCCCCGGGCCTGCGTGGGTTTTCTCCGGGTGCTCCGGTTTCCTCCCACATTCCAAAAACATGCATGGCAGGCTGATTGAACACTCTAAATTGTCCCTAGGTGTGAGTGTGAGCGTGGATGGTTGTTCGTCTCTGTGTGCCCTGCGATTGGCTGGCAACCAATTCGGGGTGTCCCCCGCCTGCTGCCCGAAGACAGCTGGGATAGGCTCCAGCACCCCCCGCGACCCTAGTGAGGATCAAGCGGCTCGGAAGATGAATGAATGAATGAATGAATGAATGAATGAATGAATGAAATTCAAAATGTATTTAAAAAAACACGTTTATTAAAAACCAAAAAAGTAAACAAAATGTCAAGGGATATGTATACTTTTTTTAAAAAAATTGATCGACGTACGATCACGACAGTCACACGTTGACTACGAAGCGAACTAAATTTCCCACAGCACTGATTAGACAAGCAATGTCATGTGATCATCTGTAGCAAGCGTGTCATAACTAATTGATATGTTGAGTCCGGTGTGTCTTAACCTCCATGGCAGAGGCTCCGTCGGACCCCTGAGACCGATTCACCGAACCCCTAGGGTTCGATCGAACCCAGGTTAAGAACCACTGTTCTTGTCTATTAATATTGTAGCTGTCATGTATCCAAGCATGTTATTTGACTATTATTACTTGGTCCTTATTTTGGGAATTGGGAATCTATGTGACTACGTATTTGTCTCCCAGTAAATCCTCTCTTAATGTAGCCTTTACTTTACAAAGTACATTTTCTAAATTGCCTTCCTTTCTTCAGCGATGTTTTGTGACCTACTCCCTGCTTACCTACAGATAGTAACTCATGTTTTTGGCTGACTCTGAATCCACACACATTCAGTTACCCCAATTGCGAAATTCCGTTTCGAAACGTGCACATTTTCCAAACATTACGTAAACACATTGTCAGTGCCAGTACTTGGCAGAAATTCTCCCAACTGCTTCACTGTTTCTGTGGGTGACTTGACATGTTTTTAAAATGTTATTTCCCTCCTTCGTTCATCTTTTCGAATGTTGTTGTCAAAATGAACTCTCAATATTGTGCTATAGTGGAAATTCTCAATGATCTCCATTAGGGGATCCACAGAGCACAATCACGTTGACACTGCTTGTTTGGATCTTTTAGTTGCCTCAGCCATTTTCAAAAGATGCCAGATTTCTGTCGTATAAGTTTGCCCCTTCCTTCTCGTTTCTCATGACCTGAGGGTCCACAGCTGTTGGACTAAATAGTGGAACTCACACTGGATAGAAAAAGATTAAATAATGAACTGTCGAAGGTCTGAAGGTCAATAACACACAGTGGAGTCCAAATTTGGCAAATGATGCGGCAAGCTACATCACACACAACAAATACAATTCAAAAGGCACATTGAAAAACAAATGCACAAGTGGGGAAGGTGATAAAGTGCGGGTTGAATGCATCAGTGGATGGTTGACAAGCAGTGATAAGGAGCAACCATGATGGACTAAGCAAGGCTTTTGAAATGAAAAGAGATGCAATCAACGTACAACATTGATACAAACGGGTCCTGGAAAGGACGCAGTTCCTGTTGATATCTTTTTTCTTTCTAACACTGATTTCATTTCATTCGTTCATTCATTTGATTTGATTAAGACGAGGATGGACTAGTGACCGCTATATACTACATTCCCCATATTCAGTGGTGCTATGATCTGAAATTTTAGCACCCAACTCGAGGCCAACATTCGTCAAACATCCTCAACATACTCTGGATAGATAAACTTGGATGAGCCACGTTTTATTAAAGTGTTCGGGATATTCCAAATTCCTTTAATATTATTTTTATTTGCATACAGCCTTTTCTTATAATAGACTTACTTGGTAGCGCTGATTTTTATCCGGTAACTTGTTTTTATTAACCTTGTATCAAGCATTTTGCATTTGTTCTTTTTATTATTTTTTTGCTAGCATTTTGTATTCGTTTGGTTTGTCAAGGAGAGTTAACATTTTTTTTATGTTGAAGGTATTTTCAAATGGCCGCTATTCTAAAGAGAGCGAAATAAAAACATCATAGACTTAGCTCCAAGTTTGTGATAGTAAACAGTTGTTAAAATTATTGTCTTCAGTTCTTACCTACTGTCAGAAGGCATAGCAGGCCATGCACAGTTTGCTCTGACATGACATGACTTTAAAATATAATTGATCATTATTGCACTGATATTCTACTGGGTTTAGCCATCACTTTTTGAGTTCCGTGAGGGAAATTTCTTAACAGACCCTTTGTATAACCTTTCTATTATTTATTTTTATTTTTTGTGCAAGTGTAATATCACACTTGTGTTCTCAGTGTGCGTGTCACGATCTGTTTGCAGGACCTGTCAGAACAACACCAAAAGACCCTAACCCTTCTGAGGAAACAACAGACATTGATCCTCGATGAGGAGCTTATCCAGTGGAAAAGGCGGCAGCAGTTAGCTGGAAATGGGGGTCCTCATGAGGGAGGACTTGATATTCTCCAGTCCTGGTATGGATTTAGGATTCCCTTTTGGTTACGTTTGACTTGCCAAAAAAAAAAAACAAGTGTTTTGTTATGAATGTTGTCTTCATCCACACTCATATGTTGATGGAATTGTTGTACAAATAAATGTGTCGAGCATGTTATGACCATATTCTGTTCTTTTTAGGTGTGAAAAGCTGGCAGATCTGATCTGGACAAATCGACAACAGATTCGACGCTGTGAACATCTTACTCAGCAGCTTCCTCTGCCAGGGCCCATGGAAGATCTACTGAACAAACTCAATTCAGACATCACTGATATCATCTCTGCCTTGGTCACTAGGTGAAAAAACCTCCGACCTCGTCCTTACTGAGCTATATGGAAGACCATTGTGCTGCTTGCAGACTGGCATGCAGGAACAATTGTGTGATTTGTTTCAGATCGCTCACATTGGCATTAACAAGGGATGTCACTGTCTCATCACATTCGTTGTGCAAAAAGGCAGATGTTTTTCATTCAAAGTTGCGGGGGAAAATAGTTGTGTGATTAAAAACAGATGGTTGTACATAACGGTTAAACGAAACAAGTTTTAAGTTTCAACTCTGCTGCCTCATCAACATGAATCCAAAACACACGATAATTCAAATGGCTATGGATGTGGGTCTCATTCCTTTTCGATAAGTCACTTCATGTCCTCTTCTCTGTAGTACCTTCATCATTGAAAAGCAACCGCCCCAGGTGTTAAGAACGCACACCAAGTTTGCAGCCACGGTGCGACTTCTGGTGGGCGGAAAGCTCAACGTCCACATGAATCCACCTCAAGTCAAGGCTGTCATTGTGAGTGAGCAACAGGCCAAAGCTCTCCTCAAAAATGAAAGCACACACAGGTGAGATTAAACTCCGGGAGCCTAACTTTGTTATGGATATATGACGATTGTGTAAATTCTGGATTTAAATAAGCTCTGTGTGGTTAAATTGTGGATGCAAAGTGTTACTTTGATTGTATGTACAGTTCTGCTTTGTTGGAAAAGTCTGGTTTATTCACTTTTTACACCCCCACCCACCTCAACTCGCCCCCTGGTTTGTTAGTGAAAGTAGCGGTGAAATCCTCAACAACAACTGTGTGATGGAGTATCAACAGGCAACAGGAACGCTGAGTGCACACTTCAGAAACATGGTAGGATTACGGTTATCATTTATATCATGAAATGTTATTGAGCAGCTCATTGCAAAAGAAGTAGAATGCTTTAAATGGGAAATGGACTGCACTGACATAGTGCTTTATCTATTGTCTTTATCTATATTGTCCACACTATAAGGCGCACCGAAAAGCATTCAATTTTCGCAAAAGCCGACAGCACCTGATAAGCCTTGGACATTTTCGAAGGATTGTTAACTCATTCACTCCCAAAGACGTTTTGAAACGTCTTTTCAGACTTGGTCTAGAATTGGCTGGTACTGAATAAGTTAAAAGTAGACAAAAGCAAACGTCCTTGGATCAGTTCTTCACAAACCCTCAGGCAAAAAAAAAATTTCTGAGAGCGAGAGAAAATGAACTAACAAGGGCAAAAAACAATGAGGATGCGGTTAAAGGTTTAACGACCATTTCTTTTCTTGACTCTATTCTTAGTTTTTCAATATGCACAACTCTCATTTATTGTGCAATAATCTAATTGTAACATGTATTTGTTACATATTTTGATGCATTTTTATGCTTTAGAAAACATTTATGTCTGAATGGGGGCCGGGGGCTTGGAACGGATTAGGGCATTTACATGGAAAACGCGTCTCTACTTCCAAAATCTTCAGGTTAAGAAATTTCTTCCAGAACCAATTAATTTCGTAAGTAGAGGTACCACTGTACTATAGTATAAGAAGCGTCATCTTCACCTCAAACTTTCCTTTTTGTTTCCTCCCACGTTCCCTCTCCCCCAAAAAGCTTAGGTAACTTGAAGACTGAAACTGTCCCATAGGTGTGAATGTGACTGGGTTATTTATATGTTCCTTGTGATTGACTGGTACCCAGTCCATATGGCTTTGGTCCATGTTGTAGCCCACTTCTTACCCAACAGTCATTTGAGATCCGCTCCAGCCCAACCATGACCAAATGAGAACAAGCACGATTTAAAAAAAATAAATGAGGCGATCTTGTTAAATCCGAGCTATATCAAGACGATGAGTGGAAGACATGGATGGATTATTTGAAAATACAACACACGTGCGTTGCGATACTGCTGATGAATGCATTTGGAGTTTAAAAATGTGGATGGTCACTTTCTTTGTTACCTACACTGCAACTGCATGCGTATGTGAAGAATTTCGGTTATAATTTATCAATCTATTTTTTTGTGTGTTTAGTCTCTGAAGCGGATCAAGCGTTCGGATCGTCGAGGTGCAGAGTCAGTAACTGAGGAAAAGTTCACGGTTCTTTTTGAATCACAGTTCAGCATCGGAGGCAACGAACTGGTCTTCCATGTGAAAGTAAGCAAACTGTAATTCATTCCCCTTTTAATGCCGTGGGTTTAAATGGGATTTTTGGGATACTGGATTTAACTTGTGGTTAAGGATACAAATGTATTTCAATAAATTTGAATGTGAAAGAAAATAAATTCATTTCAGGAGTTCAATCAGAAAATAATCTCATACAGATTCATGAAATGAGGAAAATCGCTTGAAAGAAGCCTACCGAATTGCCATATTACAAGTCATGCTGTTTCTTACGTAATATCATAATTTCTGGAGATGACGAATTTGGGGTTTTTGTCATTCTTTCCTTTGCTTCAACCCGCAGACTTTATCACTACCCGTAGTAGTGATAGTTCACGGTAGTCAGGACAACAATGCCACAGCGACAGTACTTTGGGACAATGCCTTCGCTGAACCAGTGAGTTGGATCCTGTGGTCTTATTTCAGTTGCATTAGTTTTATTGACCTCCAAACTCTATTCTGTCTACCATGATTTCACCACAGTCAGCATTTTTTGCCATATTCCACGATAGGATCTGATGATCAACTTTTCAATAAGATGGCTTTGGTGTGCTTTATCCTTCACACATTTGTGAGCGAGAACTTTCAGTTGTTCACATCACTGCATTCAAGTGGTGGTAGCAGACAGTGAACATGAGTGGCACCACTGCACAGCATTCCCACTGGGGGACGTTTCTCAAATCTGGTTGCAACCTACGAGTACAACAACCCTATTTACCAAGAAAAAAAACAAACATAATTTGTAAATACTTACATTGAATAAATATGGCAGTATTTTTCCCTTTCATTTTAATTATGCTTGTCTCTTCAGGGCCGGGTTCCATTCATTGTACCAGACAAGGTACTCTGGCCCCAGCTATGTGACGCCCTTGATATGAAGTACAAGGCAGAGATGCACAGTGGCCGCGGCCTGTCGGAGAACAACCTGGTCTTCCTGGCGCAGAAAGCTTTCACAACTACAAGTAACAACCCAGAGGAATACCGCAACATGACCATATCGTGGGCCCAGTTTAACAGGGTGAGGGCTGCATCTCATCACTATAGTAATAAATCACTCTTCGGTAATATATGGAAGCGTAGTTTCCGCTTCTAGGTTGCCCAGCAACTCTCAACTCAACTCTCTTGAACAGGAGAGCCTACCTGGACGAAACTTCACCTTTTGGCAGTGGTTTGATGGAGTCATGGAACTTATGAAGAAACATCTCAAACCTCATTGGAATGACGGGCAAGGAATATATTTTGTCCGTTTACAACAGTCAGGACTTCGTGTTGACTTTATAGATACACTGTAGAAAGCATCAAACAGTTCACCTAACTAAACTGTAATCATAAATTGGCCATGACACATCTCATTCTGCCCTGCTTAAACTGTGAGTTACTATTCAGGGTATCATAAACCACATCTGTTTAACGTGTGAAGTCACCTCTGCACACTCCACAAGTTTTAGTGCATCTCTGGCAGAATCTCTAATTTCATGTGATATGAAGCAAAAATACCAATAATAACTCCACATATTCCCGTTGCAGGGCCATCCTGGGTTTTGTAAACAAGCAGCAGGCACAGGATATGCTTCTGTCCAAACCCAATGGGACATTCCTTCTGCGATTCAGTGACTCTGAAATTGGTGGCATCACCATTGCCTGGGTTGCAGAGAACCCCAACAAAGCAGGTATCAAATGTAGTGCACATTATAAAGTCTTTTACCAGGTTTCTACATTCAGAGTAGATGGCAACCTCAATTAAGTTCACTGACACTGGCCCGACTGGGCCAGTAAGTTTCATAAATTATTCCAATAAAATCAACCGATTCATGATTTTTTTATTAATTCATATTCACTATATTGAATTTATCCACTTAAATTGTTCGTTCATCATTGACCTTTTTGCCACACTGAGCACGTTATTATTATTTTTTTTTTGCGGTTATGTGATGCTTTTAATATCATAACATGACAACGATATTGTGACATTTTTAATATCGCGTTGTCATTGTTATCATTACATCCCTAATGTGTCCAAGTGATTTTGGGAAACACTGTAAAAACACACTGAGTTGCACAAGTGGTGAATATAATTTGATGCTGTTCCTTTTGGTGAGCAGGTGAAAGGCTGGTATGGAATCTGTTGCCTTACACCTCCAAAGATTTCTCCATTCGCTCCTTGGCTGACCGTATCAGTGATCTGAACCATCTCCTGTTTCTCTATCCCGACCGACCCAAAGATGAGGTCTTTGCAAAGTACTACACACCACCACTCTGTATGTATCAGCGATGAAGCTTGTGTACATGTTTACACTGCCGTATTTTCCGCGCTATCAGGAGCACATTCGATGAATGGCTTATTTTAAAAGATTTCATATATAAGGTGCACCGCATCATAAGGTGCATACAATAGAAGCTAAAATAGTGGCTGCGGTTGCGTTATGCATCGACTATTGATGGAGCTACGCTAAAGGGAATATAATACAAGACAATACAATACAGCCTTATTTATATAGTGCTTTCACAACCGTTGCAGCTGTTACAGAACATTTAAAACACTATGTCCAAGAAATGAGAATATTGATCCATATATATAAGGCGCACCGGATTATAAGGCACACTGTTGGCTTTTGAGAAAATTCAATACTTTTAGATGCGCCTTATAGTGCGGACAGGTGCACCATTTTTGGTCATTTTCACAATTTTATTAAGGCCGACAGAAATTTGAGTTCTGTCGCGATACAAGCACGGAACCGACCAAAAGAAAGCTTTATCCCTCTTGTTTCATCAGGAAAAACATTTAACTGAAAAGCTTTTTGTAAAAGGATGCATTTCAAGCAGAACATTCACTTTGATATATACTGTATATTTCATTTGTGATACCTCAAGGATCTAAACCAGGTGTCATCAACATTTTTGAGGGTGAGAGCAACTTCATGTGTACCGATTGTGTGAAGGGCTACCAAATTGATACACGTCTGAAATAACATATTTGTCCAAAATACCTTCAATAATATGAGGATGTGTTATTTTTAATACTTGATGATTTAAATTGTCAGACTTTGATCGTGTTTCGAAATGTCTCACAGTACTGCCAATGTTTGCATTTTAAAATCATAATTTCTACTAGCAAATCACAATGTCCAGGCACTGGCGGGCTACTCAAGTGGTCTTCACGGGCTACCTGGTGCCCGCGGGCACCATGTTGGTGACCACTGATCTAAACAATGCTTTCCTACTAAATAACAACACAAAAAGGTCACTTTGATTACAAAATGTTTCTTGCAAGAAAAACACTGCACTGATGCATGAACGTTGAAGTGTGTGTGTACTGAAATCATTCCTCAAGTCTTGATACTTCTTGAGGATCTGCGCAAAACCTTTCATTACATCCATCCATCCATTTTCCGAACCGCTTAATCCTCACCAGGGTCGCGGGGGGTGCTGAGCCTATCCCAGCTGTCTTCGGGCAGTAGGCGGGGGACACCCTGAACTGGTTGCCAGCCAATCGCACTTTCATTACATTTTTCAAAATAAAAAACTTCATTTTACGTTTTGGCACTAAATGACAAGGTTTTTGCAAGCGTACCGGTAATTTTATGTTTTGGCATTAAATGAGTTGAAGAAATCAAAAATTCTGAATTTAAATTTGAACAAAAGAGATGGTCAAATGCAGATTGAGTTATTAAAATTGATCCTAATGACTTTGGTTCGTCTTGCAGCAAAAGCAGTGGATGGCTACGTAAAACCACAGATCAAACAAGTTGTCCCAGAGTGAGTTATCTTGTTGAATAGCTAAATCAATAGTGGGTAATATTTCAAGTATTATCTGCTTTTTATCATGTATATTTAAGTCTACTTTGAATTTTGACAGATTCACCACTCCAAATCCTGAACCCAGTGGAACAACTCCCACGTTCATGGACCAGACAGCTTCTCCTTCTGTGGTTAATTCCAACAATTTTGCTGCCTACCACATGTAAGCATGTATCCTTATTTTTATTCGTGTACATTGGGGGTGTCAAACTCATTTTTGTCACGGGTCACATTGTAGTTACGATTTCCCTGAGAAGGCCATTAAGACTGTGAATTTTGTAAAATCGTATAAATGTTTAAATACCTCCACATATTACATATTCAGTGCACAACAAATTGGTGGGTAACTAGTTTTGAAATCAGAAGTCAAGAATAATGGTTTGTGCAGCGATCATTTACATTAATGCAATAAGTACGTAACAAGATTATACTTGCAATATCTCTGTTATGACGGATTATATATAACAATTTTAAATTTTGATTCGGACTTTGTACATGCATCATGGAAAAGTTGACATGCTTGATTTGCTCTCGCGGGCCACACAAAATGATATGGCGAACCAGAACTTGCCCCTGGGCCTTGAATTTGACACATGTGGTGTACACAGTAAATAAAATTATTTTGTCATGTGTAATGGTAGAGGAGAATTTGGACACAAATACCGGAATTTAAAAAAAATACATGGTTATTTAAAAAACTATGAAATGGAGGGCAACCATCAAAAGTGCAAATTAAAAAAAATTACATCACACCAAGCAAAATCTAAACCTAATTTTAGCGGAGTAAATACACACAGAATATTGAAGTGGGCATACCTGGACGCGAATTAGAGCAGTCCCAAGCAAGACGAATGAGGATGAGTCTTGTGATCTTTTTTTGCGCCTGTCAGTCAAACTCTGTTCCATCGTAGAAAAGGTTAAATGTGGCATCTGTTGCTTTTCTCTTAGAGGGGACGCCATGTTGGACACAGAGGGAGACTTCGACTTGGATGACACCATGGACGTTGCTCGGCATGTGGAGGAGCTACTGCGGAGGCCCATGACCAACCAGTGGAGCAGCCAGCAGTCCTAAACGCGATGTACCCGATCCACTGGACTTTGGGAAGAAAACGGTTAGATATTCGACGTACGTGTTTTGCAGGAGACAAGCTCTTGGCACGAACATGTTGGTGCTATTCAAGAGCGCTCACACGTCAGTCTTGTTTCGAACCTGGAGAGCAGTGTTGGTGCCTGTAAATGGGCTTTTTTTTGACACAGCTGAAACAGGGCTACCTTTGACATAAACATCACATTCATGTGCCTCACAGACCTTAATCGGGTCGACAGCAATTTTCAAGCTCAAGTGCAGTGTGACAAAATGGTAAAACTTGTCATTTTCTCACATCGGATATTTGTCAGTATTTTTTGTAAATTAAATCTATCAAGTATACGATGATTTAAACATGGGAGCAAACAGGGTCGCTGAAAGCTGACTTCATGAGGCAATCACAGGGGACGTAGACAATAATATACACTCAGGCTCAGATTCACACCTGAGGACAATCGTGTGCCTTCAATTAACCAAAGAAGCATATTTTGGAATTTGCGAGCAAGCTGGAGTGTCTGGAGGAAAAACCCACCCAGGCATGGGGAGAACAAGCAAACTCCACACAGGAGGACTGGAACCATGTGACTCACCATGTGAGGTGAATGTACAGTACTAACCACTCGTGTACTGCCTAGCAAGCGTTCATTTTTCTGAAAAGTATGCTGTACGTTTCTTTTAAAATAGAAATCTCTCTCATGCAGAATTGTGACGACATTAACTTAAAAAAAAGTAAAAGTCACAGCATACCTGGAGATCTCAGTTTCAAAATTCAAGTTGCTGTAAGGAGATTGATTTACAATTTTACAGGTAATGTGTTGAAGTGTATGACACCTATACATACACTTACGCACACATGCTGTACATAAATATGTACTGTATACACAGAGGTGCTTGTCAAAAAATTTGAGTATCATGAAAAAGTTGATTTATTCCAGTCATACTATTCAAAAAAAGTGAATGCATATGTTCACTCCACACAAACTGATGCATTTCAAGTGTTAATTCATTTTAATTTAGCTGATAATATCTGAAAACCTTTTTTTATAATTCTGTCTCAAAAAAATTGAATAACACATATACTGTATACAGTATATATATGTAATGCATATGTATAAAAAAAAATCCTCGTCTGACCCCCCCCTCGGGTGGTGTCCATCCCTCATTCAGCTCGGGTCCTCTACCAGAGGCCAGGAAGCTTGAGGGTTCTGCGCAGTATCCTTGCTGTTCCCAGCACTGCACATTTCTGGACTGAGATGTCCGATGTTGTTCCCGGGATCTGTTGCAACCACTCATCTAGTTTGGGGGTCACTGCCCCGAGTGCTCCGACCACCACAGGCACGACTGTCACCTTTACCTTCCAGGCTCTCTCCAGCTCCTTTCTGAGCCCTTGGTATTTCGCGAGTTTCTCGTGTTCCTTCTTTCTGATGTTACCATCACTTGGCATCCACTACAACAGCTTTCCTCTGCCCTTTATCTATGATCGCGATATCTGGTTGGTTCGCCATTACTATCTTGTCAGTCTGGATCTGGTACTCCCACAGGGTCTTCGCTCTGTGATTCTCCACCACCTTCGGAGGGGTTTCCCATTTTGACCTTGGGGTTTCCAGTCCATACAGATGTTTTGGTTATGGCGTTCCATGTAGGCTTTCCCTGCCAGCATCTTACACCCTGCAGTTATGTGTTGGATCGTCTCAGGTGCCTCTTTGCACAACCTACACCTTGGGTCTTGTCTGGCGAGGTATATCTGGGCCTCAATGGCTCTGGTGCTCAGGGACTGCTCCTGAGCAGCCAGGATGAGTGCCTCTGTGCTGTCCTTCAGGCCAGCCCTCTCTAGCCACTATAATAGGACTTCTTGAGATCGGCCACTTCAGTTATGGTCCGGTGGTACATCCTGTGAAGGGGCTTTTCCTCCCATGATGGTCCCCCTTCCAGTGCCTCATCCTCTGTTCCCCATTGTCTGAGACATTCTCTGAGTACGTCATCCATTGGAGCCTTCTCCTTGATGTATTCATGGAGCTTGGATGTTTCATCCTGGACAGTGGCTCTCTCACTCACTAGTCCCCGGCCTCCTTCCTTTCGGCTTGCGTACAGTCTCAGGGTGCTGGATTTGGGATGGAACCCTCCATGCATGGTAATGAGCTTTCGGGTCTTAACATCCGTGGTCTGAATCTGTTCCTTTGGCCACCTTATTATTCCTGCAGGGTATCTGATCACTGGCAGGGCATAGCTGTTTATTGCCCGGGTCTTATTCTTGCCATTGAGCTGGCTTCTTAGGACTTGCCTTACTCGCTGCAGGTATTTGGCCGTAGCCGCTTTCCTTGTTGCCAGTTTGAGGTTGCCATTGGCTTGTGGTATACCGAGGTACTTGTAGCTGTCCTCAATGTCTGCTATTGTTCCTTCAGGGAGTGAGACACCTTCAGTGCGGACTACCTTTCCTCTCTTAGTCACCATCCGACTACATTTCTCAAGCCCGAATGACATCCCGATGTCACTGCTGTAGATCCTGGTTGTGTGGATCAGGGAGTCCATGTCCCTTTCGCTCTTAGCATACAGCTTTATGTCATCCATGTAGAGGAGGTGACTGATCGTAGCTCCATTTCTGAGGCAGTATCCATAGCCTGTCTTGGTGATTACTTGGCTTAGGGGGTTCAGTCCTATGCAGAACAGCAGTGGGGAGAGTGCATCACCTTGGTATATGCCATATTTGATGGACACTTGGGTTAAGTGGCTTGCCGTTGGCTTCAAGTGTGGTTTTCCACATCCTCATCGAATTCGCAACGAAGGCTCTTAGGGTCCTGTTCACCTTGTACAACTCCAAGCATTCAGTAATCCATGTATGTGGCATCGAGTCATAGGCTTTCTTGTAATCAATCCAGGCTGTGCACAGGTTGGTGTGTCGGGACCTGCAGTCTTGTGCGACTGTTCCGTCAACCAGGAGCTGATGTTTGGCTCCTCTGGTATCTCTACCAATGCCCTTCTGTGCTTCGCTCATGTACTGATCCATGTGTCCACTTATCTTAGCCGCAATGATGCCTGACATGAGCTTCCATGTTGTGGAGAGACAGGTTATTGGCCGATAGTTGGATGGGGCTGCACCCTTCGAGGGATCCTTCATGATCAGGATCGTTCGCCCTTCGGTTAGCCATTCTGGGTGAGTCCCATCCCGCAGCAGCTGGTTCATTTGTACTGCTAGGCGCTCATGGAGTGCTGTGAGTTTCTTTAGCCAGTAGGTGTGGACCATGTCCGGGCCTGGTGCTGTCCAGTTCTTCATATCTGAGAGTCTTTCCTGTATGTCTGCCACTGTTATGGTAACTGGGTTCTGTTCCGGGAGGTTGCTGTGCTCCTCTCTCAGGGTCACCAGCCATTGTGCACTGCTGTTATGTGCAACTTCCTTCTCCCATATGCCTTTCGAATACCTTTCAGTTTCCAGTCTTGGTGGGTCAGCTCTGTTGTTAGGACCCTGCCACTGAGCGTACACTTTCACACGTTGTGTTGCGAACAGCCTGTTTATTCGTCTGGCCTCATTCTCTTCCGTGTACCGCTTTAGGCGTCTGGACAAGGCTTGGACCCGTTGTTTGGCAGTTTCGAGTGCTTCAGGTATGGTCATCTGGATGTACCTCTCGGGTATCGGCCTTTTCATCACACCTCTCTGGGCTTCCGTCAATTTACTCACATCTTTCCGAGCCGCCTTGATCTTAGCCTCCAACCGTCTTTTCCATGGTGGGTAACGTATCTCATGGCTTCCATGGTTGCTCTTATAGCCAAGCATCTCAAGAATCACTGATGTTGAAGCGTATATCAGCTCATTGGTTTCCGTGATCGTTACGGTAGGGATCGCCCTCAGTGCTGCATTCACACTTTCCATGAGACTTTCAGGTGGTACTTCACATAGCCGTTGTAATCGGTTTCTAGGTTGCCCAGCTTTCATTCTCGCCATGATCTTAGCTTTCAGGTCAGTTGCTGCCTCGCTCAGCATTTCATTCATTGGGGCTGGCCTCACAATCTCATCATCTGCATTCATTGGGGCTTGCCTCCCAATCTCTGGTATGACCTCCTCCTCTGATCTGGCAGCCTGGGGCCCTTCACCATGGAACCTGTGTTGTACCTCATCAATCTCAAGTTGTGACAGCAGTTATATATATAGAAATGTTGGCCGACCAAAAAGTGTAAACATGGAAAGCATGTACCGTATTTTCCGCACTATAAGGCGCTTCGGATTATAGGACGCACCTTCACTAAATGGCCTATTTCAAAACTGTTTTCATATATAGGGCGCATAGAAGCTACAATAAAGGCTGCCGTTACGCTATGCATCCACTAGATGATGCCTCTCATGAAGGCTTTGGAGGGACCAAACTGGAACGTCTAGGCTGTAAGGAGGATGAGTGACCAATTCCCAGTCCATCTCATTGATGGTCCGCAGCAGTTCGAGCTGCTGTGTTGAGGTCTTGTTGATGATGCATGATGACTCCTAACTGATGACCGCCGAGTTTGTTCTTTGTCTTTCTTGGCCTGCCACAGCAGCTCACAGTAGTTGGCATCAAGTTTGACAATGAAGTCAAAAGTGTTGCGAGCGACTTGGCTGAGACGTCAGTCCAAAGATTTTTTTTTTACGCTGCGGGAATATGGAAGCTTGTGCACAGATGGGAAAGGTGTGTGACAGTGCTGGAAGACTGCTTTGAAGAAAAAAAAATGTTCAATGACCCTCGTATATCAGTCTGTGTGGAATGAATGCATGCATGCGTGCATTACACAAGTTTCACTTTTTGAAGAGTATGACTGAAAGAAATCAACTTTTTTTTAATGATGATCTAATTTTTTGACGAGCACCTGTATTGTATAAAAGCAGACATAAATGCAGTTGATGCAGGCAGTGGCTCTAAAAACTCTACACACCCATGTTCAAATGCCAGATTTCATACAGTATATAACCCTTGAGATAATAGTTTTCAATGTTTTTTTCTTAATCTTTTACAATATCGGTTTGTTTTGACTTTCACAAGTTTTTTTTGTTACCTTTTTTTAATTGGCTGGAAGAAATCACAATTTATACTTTTTTTTTGTATGGACTGCGGCCCTTCATTTTGACCTCAATTTAATATAAGCAGAAGTGTATTACCAAATATGGTTCCTTGCCTTATAAAGGGCAAACTCGCCCTTTAAAATGAATGTCTCTTACCATGCTGCATTTCTTTTCTGCATCATTTGTATGATACATATAATAAAGGACACTTAAAATGCACAAGTAATTTTTTTTTAAATGCAACTCGTTCAAAATGGACTTACCAGTAGTTAAGAGATATTCAATGTCAGTTTTACATCACTTTGCCTATTGAGAAGTGTGGAGGAAAAATAATTAATTTTGGACTCTTAAGTGGCCAAATGTGTGTTGTTGTTTTTTTTTTAATGTGGCATTTGTTCCATTTATGCACATTTAATTTGGATATTATGTAATTTTGGGCCATGTATCTAACTATGGGACATTTTTAGCTACAGTATAGTCAACCAAAAGTATATGTGATCAAATTATGACTAAATATCTTGATTCCAACACCACCTGTCATAATTACAGGCCACCGTTTGTTGAATAACATAGATGCTTGACTGTCTTTTTGTTCTTCTCAATGTACTGCATCTTTGTATGTTTGTCATCAGTACTGTTGAAAATAACCGGTAAGTTAGCTTGCCCGAAGTTGGATATTGACACATTTTTTTAATGATTTTTTTTTTTGCCTTTGTAAACCTCCATAATGGAATTTGAAACGCCTAAGATGTGAATTTTTTTAATGGTTTTGCCTTTGTACACCTGCAGAATGGAATTTGATTGACAAAGAATAAGTAACAGGAATTACTACCAAGTAAACATAAAACACCGTTTTTAAATGGTGATTTTATTTATAAAGGGGAGAAAAAAATATTCCAAGCTACCTGGCCGAGTTTGAAAGAGAACTTGGCCCCCGAATCCTTATAACCATTTAGGCCACCCTCAGTAGCAGTTTTAGAACTACAAGACTTCTGGGTTAAAGGTGTAACATCTTCAAGAGTCCGTTCACTGTAATTCAACTTTTGTGGCGTACTTGGAAAGGGTAAATAGACTCTTTTGCGGGTGTATAAAGGCACAATCATAAAAGCCGTCGTTCTATCAGAAGCTGCCGCTTGAGTTTAATCCACGATTGAGTTTTGCCTTTGGCGCTGTAACCGTGGCCTTAATTGTAAATATTTTTTTATATAAATCATTAAAACCAGAAATGAGTACCTTGTGTTTCGGGGAGTACAAATTACACCTGGGGAAAATACTAATACATCATAAGGGTACCTTTATTCGTGAGCAATGATACAACCAAGTGTTCAATTTTGAAAACTTTTTTTTTTCTTTAAGGAAGGCTTTCTGGCTGAAAACATTGTGGTTGTCTACAATCAATTCGTAGGAAAATATTTCAGGTTGCATCTGTAGCCATAGCCATACTTTGGGGATTGGTAAAGTACAATACGATTCAGCATCTGGCACATCAATCCTAGAAAGCTCAACAAAGGGATGTCTTGTGGATAAAAAAAAAAAAACTGAACAGAACCGCCAAACAACGGCACTTTAGTCCTGTCGATAGTAAATGTGAGCCAACATACTATGGTCAGTATTACTTTGTCAGGGGTGTCAAACTCATTTTAGTCGCGGGCCAATTTGGAGATACGTCTTCCCTCGGAGGACCGCTATGACAGTGAAACCACAAAATTCTTACTTGTACACAACAAATTAATAGATTACCGTACTTGTTTTAAAATCAGTCAATTATAATGGTTTGTTCAATTCTTATTCAAGTGACTCAACTGGGTAACAAAATTATTGTAAAATCTCAACGTTATTTATTACACATGACAATTTGACATTTCGGTATAGATTTTAGCAGGTTGACACAGGAAATTTGCTTTTGTGGGCCACATAAAATGACCCGGTGGGCCGGACCTGGCCCCCGGGCCTCGAGTTTGACATCTGCTTTATGTAGTTGTTTATAATATGTACTTTTTTTTAGTTTTAATAAAATAAAATAACTGAAATTTAGAAGTCTACTCACCGCATTACTTTTCGTTGCCGACGTTTGTACAATAGGGCCTGTTTATATGCTTCATCTCATTTGGAGGGCAAAGAACATGGTGGATTAAAATGTAGTTTTGCAAATTGCTTTTAATTCATGTTTGTCTCTGTTCCCCATACTTGAATGCAGACAAGAAAGCTACAATTGGACTGTACCATTCTTTATTTTAATACAAAATTTGCCCTGTAGGCATCAGACGCATGAAACAATTTGTACAGGAACACAGCGAAAAGCTTCTCACACTTTCTGTAACTTTGATAAAAATGTCAATCACATTTTAACCTATAAGACAAACTACAAATATGATCCGTTTTGAATCAAAAAAGAAAAAAAAACACCTGAGCAATTCTCAGGGGAGAAAAGTCCATTCTTTTCACTTGCAGGTTGACAGGTAGATGATCCCAATTTGGTGAAATAGGAATACTTTTTCAAAATGCCAAACAAAAACAAGACAGCAATGAGTTATTAATTTCAAACCGGTTTGTTTTGGAAAGACAGCACCTGTACATTGTTTCATTCAGTGTAATTGCATACAGCAAGTCAAAAAACCTATGTCCAAGTTACATTGTTAAAGGAGATTAAAAATATAATGATAATAAGAGTGTCCATTTTGAATTCTAGAAATAGTTAAATCAGGGATAGCATATTTGGCATTCTTCCTTGTGGCTGAAGGGCAGCTTATCGTTTTTACTCGAACGAGAAGAATGCTACGATTCGCAACAAAAACTTTCCGATTTTTAAAAATGACTAAAAAGCACTGAAACATGCTGCTTTTACTTGAGCTGCGTGAGCCTCAAGGGGTGAGAATAATGTCATTGTACTGTTGATTGGAGATTATTCAATTCATTCCTATATTTTACAGTGTTTTGTGACTTCAAAAATACAAAGGGAAAAAAAAACATGTTTAAAATGCAACTTTGTTTTTGTTACATGGCATACTTTTGGGTCCATTCTTTTGCTAATTTGTTGTATCTGAAGAGAGAGAAGAAGAGGGGAAGATTAAGTTTCATTCAAATCCAAAACTGTAGACTTTGGGTGCTTGCATACTAACTTTTCTTTGTCATTCTTGTACAGCTGTGCTATATCTGGAACTAAAGGGTCATCCGGGTTTGGATCACACAGCAAAGAACATATGGACAATAGCACTGAAAAACACATGAGATGCAACAATTGTCTCTCTTTATTTTCTACACACAACAACCTGGAAACAAACAAATAAAAAAAACATCGACTGCGATTACCTTTTGACACAGTTAGTGCAGGAGACCACTGCGACCGTAGAATGTCCAAACAAATACTCCCGTTGCTGTTGATATTTGGGTGATAAATTTTTGTCGTGAACGCTACCTAGAAAAGTGGCGGCGATCACATCGACAGTTACAAGGTACTGACAAATACGAGACTTGGCAGAGAATTTTAAGATCCACATCGACTTGGAACACTCCCAGCTGTTTGCAAAGATGCAAATATGGGACACGCCCTTAAATGTTTACTCACCTAATCACCAGCTCTTCGTCTGTGTATTAATAAGGTTTGGTGGGACGTGAACAATCATCTCCAGTAAACAAGACCTGGGACCAGGTTATTTTGTAGAGCGCTTGCTTGCTGTTCTCTGGCAATATTTATGTTAGCCACTAGAGGGCATATGTCACCTATTTATCAATGTACCGTATTTTCACGACTATAAGGCGCCATTAAAAGTCTTAAATTTTCTCCAAAATGGACAGGACGCCTTATGGTGCGGAGCGTCCTTTATATGCGCTGAGTTCCAAAATCTGACTGACAGCCGACACGCTGTTTATATAGAGAAAAGGCGGAAGTGACTGTGGCCAGGCATGCGGGAAAAAAGTCGTCCAATCAGGGAAGGGTGGGCGTGTATATATACATGTATGGAGAGGGAGAGAGAGAGAGGGAGAGAGAGGACAGGCAAGCTAGTCCGCCAATGGTGAAGGGTGGGCGTGTAAGTGGACGCCTCAAGCCAGTACCAACACTTGTATAGAGTGTGGCAATGTGCATTGTTGCAAAACAACTCCGGTTTTGGTTTCTAAGAACCCCTGAAAATAAATTCGACAAAAAGACACGCCTACGAAGCTCAGTTCAAACTTAAAGCCACTGGTTATGCTTTTGGCATGCGTGCCCATCTCACAGCAGCGGTGAAAAAAACAAGTCAAGCAAATGAACTCTGAGCTTGCCGTTATTCCCGGAGGGTTGACTAAAGAACTCCAACCGCTGGACATTGGCATCAACCGGGCGTTCAAAGTAAAGTTGCAAACGGCATGGGAACAATGGATGATCGGTGGCAAACACAACTTTACAAAGAGTGAGAGGCAGCACTTGGCGAGTTACGCCACAATACGCAACAACGAGAGGGAACGCGGCGTTTTTGATGGATTACGGTACTTGCATAATTGTTCAATTCTTTCTACACACACACGCGCTGCCACCATGTTTCGCTCTGTTCTTTACTTTCAAATGTGGGAAAGCTTCACACGAGAGAAATGTTGACTTTGCTGTTGCTACTCCTTCTTTCCGCTCGGCAATGCGTAGCAACTCACACTAGCATGTGATGCATTCAATGACAACTGAGATGTGCAGTCCTCTGCTTCTGATACAGAGGATGAGGACTTTGATGGATTTCTGGGTGATGATTGATCGAAAAACGTGAGAACATTGTACGATGGCTAAATAAAATACACCCAAACTCAGTTCTGCTTTCGTTGCCTTTTTAAAAACGTGTTTTTATCTTATCTGTATGTCTTGGCATGCTACCGTAGGCTTCAAGCTAACGTGTTAGAGTGCGCGCATGCATGCCGTATGTTTTAAGCTGGCGTATGTTTTACCACTGTAAAACTGCGGCCATTCGTACGATGCGTCCTGTGTATGTGTAAAATACAGAAATGTCACGCATTACTGAGACTGCGGCCATTAGTACGATGCGTCGAATAGTCGTGAAAATACGGTAATGTACAGTACAGCGTTGGAGGAAGATCAGTGCTCATCACAAGTGCTTGTGAACTGCAGTCCAGTTTCCATCCATAAATTTTCTGTCCCACGTAGGGATTTGCGAGGTGGGGCGCTGGGGGGTTGGAATGCAACGGCATTTTTAAATTTTAGTTCAACATTCGTGTTTTTTTTTTTTTTTTGCTTAAAAAAAAGGGGGGGAAAAAGATGCTCTACCGTGACCTGGATGAGCAACGTGGCTTATCACGATGCTGAATTAAAGTATCAGGAAAGTAAATGAAGTTCATCTTTTGACGGCCACTAAATTCAAGTGTGGCAGGCACATGAAGGTCTTGGGGCAAAAACACGCGTGTGGAGTGAATTGAGGGCACAAAACATTTGCTGGCATCTTAAAATGATGTAATGTGTGACACTGGTTGAAACATTGTCATTTTGTGTGACTTTTTACCGGTTATCCGCGGGAAATATCAAATTGTGCATCACTGGGGGGTCATTTGACATTTTAGAGGTTCCCCCAATATCTAATTTTTGGAAGCAAGACTGTATTCAACTTGGATTCAAAAAGATGTTTTGTTGATCATTGTTTGGAAAAAGAACAATCCCTCTCACCTTTGGTGGCTTGAAGGGGTAGTCGGTGGGGAAGTGGATTGTGAGAAAGAAAACGCCTCCTTGGTAAGGACTGTCACACTGACAAAGGTATGGAAGAAATTACACAATTCGTAAGACATTTCACAATAAAAGCTTTTTAGTTGCAATCTGATACGGGTGAGCGAGGCGGCCAGATTACTTGCACACAAACGCAGCTCTGCACTACTGTAAATTGCAAATTACTGTGCATACGCCATGAACCGATGGCAATGCTTCGTTTTGATGTACATCCAGTTGTGCTCATGTTTCCGCCCCCCAGTAGAAGTAATGTTTTTTGCAAAACATACTAACTTTCAGTAGATGGTCAATTTCAACGGCCAACTACTGTAAATTTTCAACTTAATATAATTTATAATGGAGGCTTAAAACCTGTATGTGCAACTGTGTGTGCAAAGCGCCTAATATTGGTTGGAATGTAAATTCCAAAAAGTAAACCGTTACTGTATGTTGTTGAGGATGCTTTCACACCACAAATCCATGATTCTGTAATGGGAGTTTGTTTCAAAATCCCAATTTAGAATGCTCCACATTCTGAAATAAATGTCATTGTAATTTTTAATTTTAGGCATCAGCAGTGTGCATTCTCTTTTGGGAAAAAAAACTAAACAAAACATTCTTGGCATTCCCGTACATATTCCCAAACAAAGCAACCCTCCTTTCAAACTCATCGTTGCGAATGGGCCACAAAATTACGTGTAGGTATAACCCGCAAATGTCATTGCAACCCGACTTCAAAATGTACATTTTAATGTTAAGAAGTTAAAGTAGCTGTTATTCATGAGCCAAAACGACATGAGAACTGTGATTTGGCACTGCGTTTGTGTCTGGTTCGTGACTCACTGTTTCGTGGAGCCAAAACTTGAAAGTAATGAAGCAATGGTGTTTTACTCACCGGGCCCATGATTGTCGCCTGCCAATGAAACACTGCAATCAAAACGGGAGACAAATATAAGATGGAGACATTTGAAATTGGCTATGCTGGCCCTTTTGTTTGTGCCACACTTTTTGGGGTAGAATTTTGGTGAGTCCTTAAATGGCTGCAAGCTGGTGTTTAGTAAATTAACTACAATTGAAGTTGACAAATAAGATGTCTTTCAGAAGAATTTGCGGTTCATTTGCCTTTATTTAAACATAAAACTAACCAATAAGATTGTAACACAGGTATTGCATGTGTTTGTCAAACAATATATACGTTGAAGACCTTGGAAAAAAATTGATTCTTTTTCGAAATACTTCAGTCCTATTTTATTCCTGTGCATATTAAAATAAACCTCTCAAAATCTCACATTTCCTGAGCAAACCCCTCATTTGCATCCTTCCTTTGATTAAGTCCGCTCATGTCGCAACAATGAACAGGTACCCTTGCCAATGAACTCCTTCAATGTGAATGGTGAACTGAAATGTGTTTACTCACAGTCGTCGCTCACGGGTCCAGCAGAACACTGTGCTGGAGGGTCTCTTTGCAGGTCCTGCAGCTCCTAATAAAAACAAAAAACAAAAAAAACACACACACACACACACAATACTGCTGTCAGTCATTCAGTGGATGATTTACATTGTAGCATTTTACTTTAATTTCATTACACTGCATGGCCGATGACTATGGTTACTCCTGAACAAAACACAACCTCCACTGATTACTTTTCAACTCCTTAGTTTTGTTTATTAATTGTTCCAAGAAATGAATGGATCTGATATCAGCATCATTTCAGTTCCTCAAGGAAGGTACTTGACGTCACTTAATGACAATTTCACGTTTAAAAATAAAAAATAAACCAAGTTTCCGCATTCAAATTGTAAACAGGATATGTGAAACGGAGCTAGTAAAACTAATTTGTAGTCCATTGTGTACTACTATGCAGTATACGTAAGCTTCCAAAAGCTTACGTATACTGCATAGTAGCTAAATGTTGTTGATGACAGATACCTGAAGCTTGATTTTCAACTTTCCGAGCAAAAGTGGTCCAACAGGAACACTTGGAGGTATGTGTCAATTGTGCATAGCTTAGCAAGCTAACCCGAAACTTTGAAGTTGACATTGTCCACCTCATCTGTTGTCGGCGGTGTCAACAAACAGATCATTTCTAAAACCGTTACCGAGTTCTGTAGTAGCTCTTTAAATGCCAGGAAAGCGAGAAAACATTAGTAACGGCAACTCTGTCCAATCATGAGCCTTCGACGGTTCATTTATCTGCCGCTAGCAAAGCTAGTCAGTTACCTTATTTATTCTCTTCAGTGCCATGTTGACTGGTGTAGCCGAACTTCAAAATATTTCACGTCACTTTTTTTCCGTTTCAATTTCGATATAGATGCTGTCACAATCAGCAATTGCAGTTCATTTCCTTGCCCAGCAGCCGGTTTACGGTTTGTGAATTTATGAGAGCTCTTTTGTTTCCGCCTTCAGTTTACGGTGGCGAGACCTCGGAGGATTATGGGAAATGGAGTTTACGAGCTCCAACCGGAAAACAAACACGTTGACGTTTATAATTGTGATGCAGCATTGGCGTTTAATTTGCAATGGTTACTTTACATTGTGCAGTATAATAATACCACATCAAATGTAGCTACTGATAAATGAGTAACTATATTCCCCGTATGATTTAATTAGCACGTCTGTAAATCACATTACATAAAATATATTGTGATTTGCATGAGCAGTACAGAACATAGGATTATGCAACAAAGGTAATTTGCACTTGACAATAAACCTATTCACACAAACTAGTGAGATTAAATTATTCTTAATGATGAGTGATGCAACACTTATCAAAAAGAAAGCAAATATGACCATTTATGTGGGGAACACACTTTGACTCGCTGTATTGTCATCCGAGTGTCGTTTTGAAGGCCCTTCCAGCAATATGACCCATAAAACAACATGAACTGGGATGTAAATTTTCTTAATACTTCGATCAGTTCAAAATTCAAACTACATGACACGTTAAAAACACAATGCTGTTGCCTTCAAGAATCCGACTTGAGAAGTATTCTGAACTCTGAGAGGAAATATTTAAATGATCATTTTTACTGGAGCAACTCTTTATGTAATGCCAGACAGGAGCATGCAAAAACCTCATTATGATGTGATGGATAAATGCATACTGTACACTCCCTGTCAACTGTGTTTACTCATTATCTTTGTTTGTGAAATTTCATCCCAATTAGAGTGGATTGCATTTCAAACAGATAAGTATAATTGTCCATGCAATTACAGAGGTGGACTCGTGTGGGAACATGGTAATTTGTGAGAAATGGGGTGAGATGAGTTATCCACTTTGTCAGGATGTTAGAACACTTTATCTTATTTGAACAGCAGAAAGTGATTAGCTTCCACCAATGCGAAAGGGACCAATTCAATGTTTAATTATTAACTAAAAATTTATTATATCAAACACATCCCAAAAAATGTACCCGTACATATTTTTACCTGCCCAATTTAGATTCTGAAAACTTTATTTATCTCTCACGGGCGATTCTGAAAATATAGAGGAAATGTTACTGTATTTACACAAATTAGCAACATAAAATAAGTAAGGGCATGAATAAATACAAAGGGTGTGGGAGGAACAATCTACACAAGATCATACCTGTCATGTACTTTTAGATGAATTGAGAATACTGTACATACATTATTTGTATTGTTGGATACACATTATGTATTTATATGATCTCGTGTCCTTGTTTGTCATGATGTCATGTCCTCATTTAAATGTCCTTCCATACCTGTTTGTCATGTCCTTGTTTACGATGATACTAATGCAGCGTGTTATACTGGAGACAAATTGCTTGTGTGTTCTACATACTTGGCCAAAAAAGATGATTCTGATTCTGATTCTGATTCATTGATACCATGTTTTTGACCGTAAGTTCTTTGTTGTATGCTTTATCTGTCCACATACATACAACCTGACCTAACGGTGTACCCTATTTTCCACACTAAAAGGCACACCAAAAAGCCTTAATTTTTTTTTAAAGTTCACAGTGTGCCTTAAAGTCTGATGCGCCTTGTGTATGGTCACTCCGGTAACATTTCGACCCCAAAACGGCTCCTTGCTCGAGACATGCTGACAATGCAGAGTTCAAACTTAAGGCGTTCGGTTATGCAGTTGAACATGGAAATAGAGCAACGGCAAGAGAGTTCAATGTTAACGAGTCAACGTTATAACTTGCTGATGGTTAAGTCAACTGTGTCGCTGCTTTATTAAATATGTTTTACTGACATCTGATCATTTTGTTGGCGTTTCCTTGAACGTAGCTCTATCTAGTGGATGCATTGTAGATTGTGTCTTACAATGTGGTGCGCCCAATGTATGAAGAACATTACAAAATAGGCCATTCATTGAAAGTGCGCCTCATAATCCAATGCACCTTTTAGTGTGGAAAATACGGTAATCTATTTTTCTCCATATAGGATACTCCGTGTTTTACATTGAAAGTGATACTAGAAAATATAATTGCGAATTCAATAAATATGGTCGACAATTTTGAGATTGTTTGATTTGTCTGTGTATCTTGCACCACAACAAAACCGGTTTTAGGAAAGATATATAATCGTGCTGAACAGAGGTCCACAGCAGCCGTTACGACACAGTCCGCATATATATATATATTCCTCGTCTCACCCCCCCCTCGGGTGGTGTCCGTTAAAATTATTATAATTTTATAGCCTATATATATATATATACCAGACGTATATATATCTATATATAGACATATAGATCTATATATGTAGGCTATAAAATTATAATAATGTTATGAACACAATCTCATTAGCTATCTGCCACTTTTCATGTGTTTTGTGAACGTCTGTTGATACATTAAAGTTCATTGGTTGAAAAAACGTCAAACGGCTGCCGTAAAGCAGTGAAAGTATTATTTTGCGACAGTATGGAATTGTCGCAACTCATTGGATATCGTCACTTGAACCGAAAGTAGTCTCCTACCTGTATCCCACGCATCTATGCTAAAATCGAGGTTTAAGGCTGACGAGGGTCACGTATCGTCTTACTGATAAGGGTTGGCTTTCATTTTGAAGGTGGACTAGAGCGTTTTCGTAATTCCGGTACGTTTTACTCTTCGTTAGTGTAGCCTGCTTTCGATTTTGTTGATGGAAACCACTCTAAACTTAATGTGTCGCAACATCAGTCTACGGGAGCGTCAGCGGCGCCAGGTGAAAAGGGGAACCTGCTTGGTGAACATTCTATTGGCAATGGGATAATATTGTTTCATAACGACACTTAAAATGTTACATGTTACAACCGGAATGGTGCAATACCTTGTAATGGTTGATAATGACACGTCGTGAGTATTGCACGACACCTCTCTGGTTTTATTTTGAAATCTGTAAGCGGAAATGGTGCTTGATTCACCTGTAATTGACGCTGTCAGGAAGTGGGATGTGGCCAGATTGTATTTATGCTGCTGATCAAGATATGAAAATCATAGAATCAGCGCGCTTCGGGAGCTCTGCTTCAACGTCGGTAACAGCGTGGATAACAGTTTTGTCCTACGCCCCTGAAGTTGCTGCCGGGAATCGAAATCAGCGAACGGAGCCGCTGTGTCTTTGCTTTCGTCTGGATTGGGCCACTTCCCTTAAGACTTCACAACCTCACGCCCCAACACTTTATTGCAACTGCATCTAGGGCGCGGGTTACGTCATAAGTATGTGAATCCATATAGTGACTTTTTAAAAAATATATGAATTTTGCTTGAGAACGAAGATTGCTGGCCCCAGTCGTTAATTACAAATGTCAGCAAGTCACCATCATCAAGTAATGATGGAGTCATCTTTAGCGCTTGGTAGACTGGACCTGACTTCCGCTGTCGGGGTCAACATGACTCCGTGCATCTCCCCGGCTGCTTCCACCAAAGAGATGAGCGGTCACCGGCCAGTTGGAACACAAGGACCGGCTCATCTGAATGGCTGCGTGCCGCTGTCACATCAGGTTGCTGGTCACAAGTATGGCGTGGATAAAGTGGGTAAGTATAGCTCCACCCCGACATCACTTTCATCCACGTGTGTTGGTGTGTTTGTAAAATTTCAAAGGATCAATTGATTTACAGAGCATCAGTTACGACTCATTAAAACTGGTATTTATGCACCAATTTCTGGCCAAGGTCTACAGATAATTTAGAAACTACATCGGTCCAAAAATGTCTCTGTAAGTCAACCAATTTATTGCATATTTGGTAGGAGCAGAAAATAAACATATATATATATATACTACATAGAAACATTTGGATTTGAAAAATGGCCTGGGTGAAAAGCATTTTGCCCGGGGACTCGCTTCTGTTAGCAACTTAGTGCAACATAGTGCCTGGGTGACTGCTACTAAGGTTACTTCAATGATGAATAAATGAAGTACTTTTTTTTGGGGGGGGGGGGGTTGCTCATATTTCATATTGCTCACAAACAGAATGGAACAATGATTAAACCAGTCTCAAACGAAATCTGTTTTTCTTTGAGAGGGATACCTGGCTGTCTCTCCTTTCTATCTGTCGAAAACAAAGCAGCATTGAGTTCAGCAGCCCAATGTTATCTTGCTTTATCACTGGGCTTGGTCTTGAATAATCATTAACACATCGGTCGCATACAAGTGAAGTCATAGACTCTGCAGACGATGTTACACCTTGCTATGTTGACCAAATAGTGGAATCCTGCTCATCCTGTATTGGTGCTGACTGAACCCGAGAGCGCTCCTCCCATTGCCTGTTTGCCCAGGCCGACACTTGCGTCGCTCTCCGTAGGTTTTGTTGAAAAATGGTAACTAATTTAAGGCCATTGAAAGGTTTCTTGAAGCGGTATCCTACGAAGATGTATTTTGCTTGGCCTATGTGATGGTTTTCTTGAACACATTAGGATTAAAATGTACACTAAATCTGCGATTACCGTATTTTCTGGATTATAGATTACTGTTTTATTTATTTATTTTTCATAATTTGGGCAGGGGTGCGATTTAATTCTAAACACATTATTACTACTTAATGGATTGTCATCTATCGCGGGTTTTCCCGGTCCCCATTAACCGCGATAAGCGTGGGATCACTGTATGTGCTTTATGCTATACTTGTCTGAATAACTCTTAATATGTTACGTGAACATACAATGCACGTTCTCAGTTTGTTGTTTGCGCGTCATGTCACGTTAGCATGTCATACACTTACTCAGTCTTGTTCTCTATTTTATTTGTATTTTAAATTGCCTTTCAAGATGACATGTTTGTTCTTGGTGTTGAATTTGACCAAATAATATTCCCCCCAAAATGTGACTTATACTCCAGTGCAACTTAGATATGTTTTTTTTTTCTCTTTATTATGCATTTCATGTCTGGTGCGACCTATACTCCGGAGCGATTTACAATTCGGAAAATACACTACTACTTTTGTATGCAAAGCAGCAATGTGATTTAAGATTACGTACGTCTTTGACATGTTCTACATTCATGAAGTCCTGCCGTGTTAGACGGAAACCCCAGTTGATGTCGTTCATTTCTTTGGTCCAGACTACCTTCTTATAGCGGTCATAGTGGGATAAATTTGCACTGGCGAGTCATTTAAATTACTTTTTTAGGCTGTAATCATAAATACGGTATTGGCCCGAATATAAGACGGTGTTTTTTGCATTGAAATAAGACTGGGGGTCGTTTTTTATTCGGGTCATACCCATTCACGATGCTAGACGGCGCCAGATATCATTGAAGCGAATGATGAACTTGACTCCCCAGGCCAAAGTGAACCCCTGTCACGAAGAATAAAAATAAAAACAGCAGTAGCACAAAGAAGAAAAGTAAAAAATAGCGGTAAGAAAGAAAAGAGAAGAAAATCATACAGATAACAGAAAATGGAGAAACGTAGCGACAATCTGGAAAAAAGTGGGTCGAAGATCGGCCAGGTTAACCGGCAGCTGAGGAGAAGTTACGTCATTTACATTTCACAAAACAGAAGCCATTCATTTACGAATGTGATTGCACTTTACATATTTAAATGTTCAGATATTAAGATTTGAATGAGGCAAAATAACATGCTTGTTCTCTCAAATATATGAGCATTTGTTTCAGATCTACTGTAATTACTTTCTGTATAAAAATTAATTTGGTGTTCAAAAAGTCTTCTTTTCAAACGAGTCTTGAAAAAGAGGGGGTCATCTTCTAATCAGGGCCGTCTTATATTCGGGCCAATGCGGTAGATATACGTTATGTCATATGTGCAGGTATACAGTAAATGGGCACTTATTTGTTCCACCCTCAACTGATGTGTAGGTCTGTTGAAAAACACCTTCACTTGTCAAATTTGATTTATTTCTTTTTATCATGTCTGGGTGGTAATTGTCCTTTTCTTTGAATTGTAAACTTCCAGGGCCTAATAATTGTGAAGAGGGTGGCCATGAGCAACAAGATGGTTGCCCTTGGCCCTTTTGGACCAGATATCTTAAGTACTTTGATTCCTGCATTTTTAACACGGTATTTGCTTTATACCACCTGAACGTTTACAATGGTGGTTTAAAAGCATCAGGCAAAGCCCTGAAGCCTTACCTTTGGACTGCTTCAGTAAGAACCCTTTTTTTCGAACATGAAAGAAAATACTTGAGAATTAAAAACATTTTTTAATTAAACTTCTTTTAAAAAGATGTGCTTTTCAGGATAGGTGTGTACTCTATATGATTGGAATTAAAACCTTAAGTTTTTTTTCCTTCCCCGAGTGTAAATCATTGATAGGCAGGTCAACGGTTGTCTGTAACAATTTCCAAGTTATGCATTTTTATTTGTGTAAAATGTAACAAATCACCCTCTGCCCCCCAAAAAGGTGGAAAAGGATTCTTTGACATTGCAGTGGAATATACAAAATAAACAGTATACCAGTCAGCCTGCGACAAGATTTCCTTGCTAATAGAACCGTAACAAACAGCCACTTCTCCTTTGTGCAAAATAAACCCTGTGCCAGTTTATCTCCATAAATCTTTTTCTTAGCCATAAAAAAACCATTCCTGATAATAAATCATGGCCTGACAACACTTTCAGCGTTTCCTATGTAAATGGAATCGGCAACATATCCAGAATACATAAGAATCTGCATTTGTCTTCCCACACAGACTCCAGCATGACTGCTGAAATGAAAATGCAGTTATAATCGTAGGAGTAATCAGAACACATTTTTTCACCGCCACGCCCCCACCTCCAACAGTAACAAGAGGTTGCCTGTTATACCTGCTTTGCATTACTCATTGATAGCCTGTTAACAATAATATCGTGTAAAGATTTCCATGCACATCATTCTACATCAATAGGAGAAAAATGCTGCTTTGTAAAAAATGATGAAACACAAACATCAAACTGTGGTGTGGCTGAGGCACCATCCCCATCAATACAGAAGAGCGCACGCATTCCCACGATGGCTTCTTCCTCTTGTCCTTACAACTTGATATATTGTCCTATTTGAGAAAGACCCAACCAAAGCAAACCATTTGGTACTGTGTCGATTTAAAAAAAGGAACTGATAGATTTGGCTTTGCTTCCGCAAAATCTGCAACAGCCACAGAATTGAAAGATGACATACTGTATGAATGCGTTGTACTTATGTCATGGGCTCACGTCTTATGTCAGCAGTATTTCATCTGGTCAGATGACCCGTGAGTAAATCTAAATTTTAGAGGCCACGTCCGGATTTAGCCGACTTACTGGAAGGGGGCGTAGCTGACTGCAGATGTGTTTGGAAATAATTTGGACTCATGAATGCAATCCAATAATTAAAATTGAAGTTAATTCTGTATGTGCGTGTGTGTGTGTGTGTGTGTGTGTGTGTGTGAGAGATACATATATATATATATATAATATATATATATATAATATATATATATATATATATATTATATTTTTTTTTCCGGAATGGAAGTGAATGACGACATTTCCATATTTCTCTATTGCTTAGATCATTTGTGACATATTGGAAAGTCTTTTTTTCCACCTCAGTTCCATTTTTGCCCCATACTAATCGGTCCCATACTAATGCACACGCTGCATTAGTATCATCGTAAACAACAAAATCATTGAACGATTTTAGAGTAACCAGTAGTTTTGTAGTACTATTTTGTAGTACAAGAAGAGTGACTGTGTGTGGGAAATGGGGGTGTCCTTTTCAAATCGGCAGAAAAACATGTTTAGTTCATTAGCAAGACCCTTATTGTTCACTGTTTGGGGGGATGGCATCTTAAGGGCTGTTCACAGGGCAAGATTTGGTCCGGTGCTGCACCGGGGCTGCCCCAGTAGAGCGTTCACACGTGCAAATTAGCTCCGGCGTAGCCCCGGAAAAGAGCTTATACCGGACCAAATTTGACCCACCTCAGGGAGGTGGGTCAAATATTTGCTCCGCAGCAAATGCTCGTTTGCGAAGCAGCACCGGTGTAAATTTGCACGTGTGAACGCAACTGGGTTAAATTAGCTCCAGAGCAAATGCTTGTGGAGAGTACGTATGGCGAGAATGCGTTGCTTTCGGGCTCTGTCGGACTTCCGTAATGTGTTGATTCATAACGACACAAGACTTGGCTAGTAACATCTTTCCTTTTGTAGGAGACTGGACTGTCTCAGAGTTGTTTGTTCCTTTGTTGTTTGTTCACAACCCCCCTCCCCACATAGAATTTATTTTGTGATTCCCTCTCTTGATTTTCTGTTTGGCGCATTAGTGTTTGCTTTTCTGAGTGTCATTGAAGTCATCGTTCATTTATGTTTTCTTGGGCGGTCACTCGAGCAGAAGGCACGGAAACCGAGAAGGACGTGCCGGTCCAGTAGTCGCTTGAGTTGCGTATATACAGTACGTTTTAAAAAGAACCAACACGACAGCTCGTTTGTTTTCTGTCGTTTTGCTCCGCTGCAGAAACTGCCGTGTGAACGCAAGTGGGGCAGCACCGACACTGTACCGGGGCTGCCCCGCTCAGCGGCTTTGTACTAGGGATGTGAATCTCAGCACTGAGGACGATTTGATACACATCTCGATCCACTGCCAGCGATGCGATACTTAAACGATACATGGAATTTTCTGGCGATACGATGCGATACGTTTCACCGTCGTCACGATGTGATACGATTCGATACACATTACGTTCAAATCAATGCGATCCGATACGATACAATGCAATTTGTTGCGATATTGTGCTATTAAACATGATGCAAATAAGCAAAGAAAAAAAGCTTTTAAAAAGCTGGAATTCAGTATGGTATTACAAAAAGGATACCACTTTATTCCTTATAAACAGTAGAACTTGTAAAACAACTTATTTAAGCCCTTTCACAATTGGGTTTTGTGCAAAGAAAATGTAAACAATTTGGCACCTGAGACTCACAGCTGTTGCTATAGTGTAAACAGACTATTCTCACTGAGTGTCTTATATGAAATATAATTATATATATATATATATATATATATATATATATATATATATATATATATATATGAATCTATAGCGCACGATGTCCACCCATCCACTGTAAGTGCAACTCTTTGCGCACTGTTCAGCGACACAGTAATCTCACTTCTCACTTAGTTGTACACATCGGGAATATGTTTGTAAGTGAACACAGACCTGTCTGGTATTTTATACCTGGGTTCCAAAACGTGCACGAGCTGTCTGAAACCCTCGTTGTCCACCACGCTAAGGCAGGAGGTCTTTGCATATGAAATAAGCAGTGACCTTAGTTATAGCCATTGCGCGGTCACAGTGAGTTGCAAGGGGACTCCCAAAATAAGAGGCAATTTTTTTCTGATCATGACCTGGTTTACCAAGAGTTTCTCCGGTGTCCAACGAGGAACTTTGGGAAACTTATCGGTGATCTGGTGCCATCGTTTTAAGTGGGTCTGCATATTTGTGGTGCTGCCGTTGTATGGCTTCTTAGTGCGACATTCTTGCAAATTACGGAGGTTTTATCAAGCTTTCCGTCTTTCTTTTCGAAGCCGTAGTATTTCCAAACATAAGATTTGAATGTTGCGGCTGCATTAAATATAGTAGTTTCCTTGCTGCTGCTTGCGCTAACTTCCATAATGTTTCGCTAGTCGTGTAGTTTGTCAACACAAAAACGCAAAGCAATGATGGTGCATTCATTGCGCCTAGGAAAGGGCAGATATGTGAAGTTTAACATGAATAAAACGGCGCTTGAATCGGATTTTACCGATACCCATCAATGCATCGTGATGAATCGCGATTTCACCCGTCAATCGCGTCGTACCCAGTGAATGAGCCGATGCACTCGGATCGCGCACGTGCGCATCGATGTATCGATTAATATCGATTATTTTCCACACCCTTACTTTGTACGTGTGAACGCTCCACACAATTTGCTGCGGTGCAAAATATCCCGCAACAAAATATCTCTGTGCAGCACCGGAGCAAATGTGTGCCGTGTGAACGGCCCTACAGATGCAGAGTCGTTAGCAGAGAACTGGTTTTTCAGCCTCTCTGCATAGCTTCTCTTAGCGATGTTAATTTCCTTTGGTCAATTGGGCGTGTTTGTACAGTGCCAGATCTCCACTTCTAAATGCGGCGTCTTTCTCTTTCCTGAGTTGCCTGAGTTTGGGAGTAAACCATTTATTGTTGAAGTAGCGGAAGGACTTCGTTGGTACACACATGTCCTCACAGAAACTGATGTATGATGTTACAGTGTCTGTGTATTCATCCAGTGTGCCCGTTGAAGTTTCAAAGACGCCCCAATCAGTGCAGTCTAAGCATTCTTGTAGATATATATATATTAGAGCTGTCAATTTAGCGTGTTTTTATTGGCATTAATTTAAATGAATTTTAACGGGATTAAATTTTTCTCGCGAGATTAACGCGGCACATGTCACAAGCGGATCTTACGTTGCTCTATAAATACACCAGAATCAAAATAACAAGCACGCTGCAGAAGTCCTCACCCATGTCTGTTTTGCCAGCCACGGCAGCGTGAGACACCTAAAATGGATACTTAAAGAGTTTATGAATGGAAAGTTTACTTTTAAAAAGTTGCCAGATTGCTCCACTGACAAGACCAAAGTTACCTGTTCTTCTCTCTGTGTGTATCATACAGGTATACGATGTATGCCACTGACGCGATTGTTACTGTGTTCGTCTGACAGTGACAGTGCGCTGCTGTGGTAGCGACCTAGCGAAAATCAAACGTCTCCAGTGTTGTCATCGCACCAAGTGTAGTCATCCGAAATGAGGTCTACACAAAAACCGTAGAGAGACTTCCCCGCAAGAAGTAAGGACCAACACAATCAACATAGCCTGACTGTGTTAGGCGGAGTGAAATCTCCCCTCTTTCAGAATGGTTTGCCCCAGCAGCACGGGGGAAGTGCTTGCGCTTGTTTGTACGGCCAACAGCTTTGAATACAGCGGCACATAACGAACACTGGTGTCCGGGGTCTCGTTATTCTCCAACAAACATACAGAAACAGACTGCTGTGTTCAAAAAAAACTTGAGAAAAACG
The DNA here is from genome assembly GCF_025434085.1 of Hippocampus zosterae. Lineage (NCBI taxonomy): Eukaryota > Metazoa > Chordata > Actinopteri > Syngnathiformes > Syngnathidae > Hippocampus > Hippocampus zosterae. The sequence goes on from NC_067457.1 coordinate 9,342,529, forward strand.
AAGTATGCAACCATGGTTTAAATCCACTATAGGCTGAGTACTAGTTTACCTTAGATGTGCACTTTATAATGTTATATTGCTCTGTTTTGATTTCATTAAAAAAAGCTGCTAAAGCAGCTGTTGTGTGACAGAATATTTTTTTTCACTGTTGTTGATGGACAGTAATCTTGTGTGAGAGATTATGTGTGAACAACTGCTCCAAGTGAAAAATGTTCATTGTTTGTATTTACTTAAATTGTTATTTCAGTAAATATTTGCATTTGGCACATAGAAAACTGATTCATGATTCCAAGTTGATGAGAGCATTAAAATGGGTGGAAAAATAGGACAAAAAATGTAAAAGGAAACTCTGAAACGATAAAAAATGTATGAGTAATCACGATTAATTTTTTAGTTCATTTGAGTTAATTATGACAGTTGCATTTTTAATTAGATTAAATATTTTAATCGTTTGACAGCTCATATATATATATATATATATATTAGAACTGTCAGTTAGCGTGTTTTTATTAGCATTAATTTAAATGAATTTTAACGGGATTAAATTTTTTCTCACGAGATTAACGTGGCTCACGTCACAAGCGGATGTTACGGTGCTCTATAAATACACCAGAAACAAAACAACGAGCCCACTGCAGAAGTCCACGCCCATGTCTTGCCAGCCATGGCAGCGCGAGACACCGAAAACGGATACTTAAAGAGTTTATGAATGGAAAGTTTACTTTTAAAAAGTTGCCAGATTGCTCCACTGACAAGACCAAAGTTACCTGTTCTTCTCTCTCTGTGTATCATATAGGTACACGATGTATGCCACTGACGCGATTGTTACTTGTTTGGAACTATTTTGTGTGGAAGGTTACAGCGTTCCGTGTCCATATAAATAGAGCGGGTGGAGCTTCTCAGTGTTCGTTTGACAGTGACGGTGCGCAGAGGCGGTGACATGACAACGAAAGTTTAGCGTTGCAGTGGTAGCGACCTATCGAATATAAAACGTCTCCAGTGTTGTCATCGAACAAAGTGTAGTCATCCGAAATGAGGTAGACACAAAAACCGTAGAGAGACTTCCGCGCAAGAAGGACCAACATAATCAACATACCCTGACTTTGTTAGGGGGAGTGAAACCCCCCTCTTTCAGAATGGTTTGCCCCAGCAGCACGGGGCAAGTGCTTGCGCTTGTTTGTATGGCCGGCAGTTTTGAATACAGCGGCACATAACGAACACTGGTGTTCGGGGTCTCGTGATTCTTCAACAAACATACAGAAACAGACTGCTGTGTTCAAAGCAAACTTGAGAAAAACGAAGTATGCAACCATGGTTTAAATCCACTATAGGCTGAGTACTAGTTTACCTTAGATGTGCACTTTATAATGTTATATTGCTCTGTTTTGATTTCATTAAAAAAGCTGTTAAAGCAGCTGTTGTGTGACAAAATATATTTTTTTCACTGTTGTTGATGTACAGTAATTTTGTGTGAGAGATTATGTGTGAACAACTGCTCCATGTAAAAAATGTTCATGTAAAATTCACAATTGAAATTGTTATTTCAGTAAATATTTGCATTTGCCACATAGAAAACTGATTCATGATTCCAAGTTGATGAGAGCATTAAAATGGGGAAAAATAGGACAAAAAATGTAAAAGGAAATTCAGAAACGATAAAAAATATGTGAGTAATCACAATTAATTTTTTAGTTCATTTGAGTTAATTATGACAGTTGCATTTTTAATTAGATTAAATATTTTAATCGTTTGACAGCTCTAATATACCGGTACGTGTATTTTTCCCGAATGGAAGTGAATGACGACATTTCCATATTTCTCTACTGCTTAGATCATTTGTGACATATTGGAAAGTCTTTTTTTCCACCTCAGTCCCATTTTTTTCCATGAGAAAGTTTCCAGATTGATGCCGAAATGTGACAATTTGTACGCCTCATCCTTCCACATTTTCCACTGATTCAAACCATTCCAACTGTACAAAGGTTATTCAGGACATTTTGGAAAGCGAAAGCATTTTTTGACATGACTACAATCAAATAGATATTCTAATCTTTTCACGTTTCTCGACTGATCTAAACGATTCAAGCTTGAAAACGGAAATACGTGGAACAGTTTTTACATTACCCCAATTCCCGTTTTTTTTTCAGCGTCCACATTTTCCAATACAAAATTCCCAAACGAATGCAACAAAAATGGTAAGATTACCCAATTCGTCCGTGTTTATCACCTGATTCAAGCCATTCAACTTTAAAATGTTGATCTCAGTGGAGACACCTTGAGAACAATTTTTCAGAATTCCACATTTTACACAACAATTTTAAAAAATAAGAAGAAGAAATACCTTCCATAGTTCCTCCTCCTTTCCAGATTTCGCAACTACTTTAAGCCATTCCAACCGTGCCGATGATTTGGAACATTTGTTCTTCATTTTCATGTATACTATGCTTATACAGTAAACAATACGTTGACGTATGTTGCATGCCTACAGCTGGCAATTAGCATTTGAGCAATTCACATCAGAAAAAGTTTGTAAAATACGGGAGTCGATATCAAATCTTCATCGATTGCACTGCTCTTAGCTATACAGTACTCAATTTACATTTCCCATATTTTACTTTACCTATGACATTTCAGGTGCCAGCCCGCCCATTCGAATTCACACACAGATTTGATAAAAAAATGTATTCTCAAGCTACTGTAAAATAATTCTCACTTCCATCCAAATAGATTTCCACTTCTCTGATTGACCATTGATTCTGTGTTCCTGTGTGTTTACAATTTATGTATTTCAATACACTTATTACTTCACTAACAGTACTGAATCAAATGGCTTGACTGTTATGAGATCAATACACTTGATTTGTTTGTTTCTTTGAAGGGATTCTGCAACATCCAGATGGAACAGTCCTGAAGCAACTGCAACCTCCACCGAGAGGACCAAGGGAGATGCAGTTTTACAGCATGGTAATATAGTACTCGTCCGCATGCACGCACATACAGCGTATGCAAAAAAAAACAAACAAGCAAAAAAACCCACAACTGAGTCCCGTATTTTCCGCCACTAAGACATAGGAATTCATTATATCAGTACTGTACACACAGTGTTTTACAACAACACCTAACCATAGTTTGTAATTTCATATGGTTCTATGAATATGGCTACCTATTTTCCACAGTATAAGGCACTTTGGAGTATGAGGCACACCTTCAGTGACATGCCTATTTTAAAACTTTTCATATAGATTATATTAGATTAGATAAGAAATGGAGAAATATAGGGCGCACCGCATTATAAGGCGCATAGAATAAAAACTATAATAGTGGCTGCGGTTATGTGATGCATCCACTAGATGGAGCTACCCTAAGGGAATACAGCTTTATTGATATAGAACTTTCACAACGCTGCAGCTGAAACAAAGCGCTTCACAGAACCTACTAAATCCAAGAAATCAGAATATTGATCCATATAAAAGGCACATCGGATTATAAAGTGCACAGTCAGCTTTTGAGTAAAATGGAATGCTTTTAGGTGCGCCTTATAGCGCGGAAAATACGGTAATACATGTGCCCGTATTCGTTTTCTAGGTATATGCAGACGATTGCCGTGACCCGTGTCTTCTGGAGCTCCAGACACATCTCCCAAAATATTACGGCACTTTGTCCTCTCCTGATGCACCAAATGGTATGGAACTATGTTTGCATATCTGCTTATATGTATCGGCGACAATATACAAAACATGATGAAGGTGATAACTTTCATCATAATTTTAGTGTTTATCCATTCAAGCAATTTCTTGAGTTTGACGTCATGGACAGCCTTGCCCGCTTTGAAGCATAGACCACATCGTCTCTCTGCCTGTCACTATCTCAGAGCTGTACATGAAGCTGGAGGACGTGACTCAACGCTTCGTCAAGCCGTGCATCATGGATGTGAAGCTGGGCCAGAGAAGTTACGATCCATTTGCCTCGCAGGAGAAAAGGGAGCAACAGATCAGAAAATACCCACTGATGGAAGAGATGGGCTTCCTGGTCCTCGGCATGAGGGTGAGTGTGATTTATAAGGTCACTTTTGAAAAATGTAAATATAGGAATATATGGTGTGTCATTTCATAATTCCTCATTCTACCCTTGAGGAAAGCATGATTGTCCTCATCCTGCTCATGAGAACCCTGGAAAATTGTGCGAGCAACCTTTAATATTCACATTTTAGTCAGATAAATTAATGAGAGCCTCTACGCTTTGTACAATATGGATATGTGTGATAATTTACTGAGAATTTGCGTTCTCGCTGGTCCCGCATTTGTCCTCTGCTACTTTTGACCTCCGTTACCTTTTTATTACAGCATTTAAAAAAAAAACAATACACTGATATGTAATAATCCCCAAATTCTGTTAAAATCATAAATGGTCCGCCCCCACCAAATGCAAGTTCTCGTGGTTCGTAACCGATTACTCGCAGAAAACACGCGCAGCTGATCAGCAAGTGAAAACTTTAACACACACCGTTTATATGAATCGGATTACTTGGTCCACAGGGGTGGGAGAATACAGGAAAGACTGATAGTCCATCTTATCTTTTCGAAAGGAAGCAAGTAAAATATTTAAAACTTTGTTTCCATTTCCCTTCCGTTGTTTGTATCTTGATCGTTTCCTGCTTGCTTTCAGATATCCTCAGTATACAAACACAACAAATGTTGTGGCAGTTACAGTTGTGTGATACGTCTCAGTATAAGGTTACAAGGTTTGGGCCAAGTCTTAACGGTAAATCTTTGGGATATTCAGAAAATATGTCCGCACTTGGTTGGTTTGACAGCTTGTTTCACTACAAAAAAACGAAGAGGCTTTTCAATAGCACAATAACAGTCTTTGAACATCAACTCTGGATGTTTCTAACATTTAATGTGTGCTTGCAGTTTTCATCCAGAGTGTTGTACAATTTGCAAGACACGGCAAATGCTTCTTATGTAAAAAAGACTACTGCCCTGAACTCTAAATCTTCAGCCTTTGAGTTATTGTATGAAAAGCCTGACCAGAAATATGTTGTGTCGCTACAATGAAATGATGAAGACATACAGTTAAAACTACTTTGTACTTTCAGCAATTTAATATCATTCGTATACAGTAGCATTAACTGAACTCCTTGAAATTGAACTAAAAGCATTTTACAGTAGCAGAGTGCCGCCGCCAAACCATAAAAATACAGTATATCCAGTGCTGTGCACACAGTGTGTTTTACAACAGCACTTAACCATAGTTATACTTTTAAATGGACCTATTTAATAGAGATACCGTATTAATGTTCCTGAAATTCCAGATGGCCACATTGCCCCTAAGCAGGAGCATATCCAAATTGCGGCAGAGGAGATTGAGCAAAACCCAAGACCATGAACCCTGAACCATTGTTTTACATTGTTTATGAGTGGACAATGTGTGACCATCGTTATACAGACTGACTTAATGAAGCTTAAAATGACCTGTGTGCTAAAATCAAAGTAACAAACTTGGGCCAGTTTTATTCATGTCATGAATCACCATTCGATTATGTTTTCTATTTTGATAGAAGGTAATTTGAATGTTTTCATATCATACTATATCACGTACCTTCTTATGACCACAGGTTTTGGACAGGTATCACACCAGTCAAAAAAAAAACTACTTTGGCCACCTTGTGCATGTCTGACATTGCTCACCATGGTCCAATGAATGCTCAGGGAGTTTTTTTGAATGATCAGACGGATGGAAAAGTTGAGGGAACTTTGCCTAAGAGGAAATGCGATGGCTGGTTTCACTTTAATTAGCGCAGGTGCAAGATTATAATTACTATTATTTTTAGATTGTCTCCTTCAGTTGCCTCTGGCTCCCAACGCTTGGAACCGACCTGAGTAAATTATGCTTCCAGGATGTATTTTTCTGGTCTCATAGTTTTCCACTTCACCTCACCATGATTCTTCTCCCTTTTGTATCAATATGACAGAAAGGCCCAAAAATCTCAGGGAAAATCCTTTACACATGCCCAGAGTTAATACTTTGTTGTCATGTGAGATATACTGTCCTTTCCTGTGAGACTTTCCACCACAGCGGTTCAAACTCTGCAACCTGAGAGGAAACTTTCTCAAAAGAATGCCGGTCAGACCACTCAATTACTTCAGGTGCATTGAACGTTGATTTATAAAGGGGTTGTGTGTGAGTATATATCAAAGCCATAATGCTGACGTCAGTTGAATAACGCAAGTTCATTTGATTTTAATTTTTTGTTTTTAGACGTGTGCACGCAGTTACAGTATGAAACCGTTAGGTGGCACTAACACCACAGTTCATTGTATCCCTCCAGACGTGAAGAAAGTTAGTGGATAACATTTGAAACGTTTTTTATTGCCCTTTGTAGGAATCGTATAAAATATTTTGTACAGTATAGATTAAATATATAGATGTGTATTACAATATATCTTTTTTTTTCTTCCAGGTTTACAAGCTTTGCACTGACACTGTTGACATGTTTGACCAGCACTATGGCAGGGGACTGTTGAAGGAGACTATTAAAGACGGTACGCTTGTCTTTCATGAGTAATTTGTTTTGCTCAAATCAACCCACCGCCACCACACACATTTTACCAATATTTCCTAACTCTCAATCTTACACCTCTTGAGTTCCAGTTTGCATATTATGCAATTTCACCATTGAAAACCAAAGAACCGTGAAATGTTCTCATCCGTGGAAATTTGAGAGCATTCGTCACTTGCAACTCACACCACCGGTTCAGCCAAAGTGGATGTGCCTGCAGACTGAACGAGTCCTTTTCCGTTTTCTCTCTTCTTCAGGCTTGGCTAAATTCTTTCACAACGGTGTTTGTCTGAGGAAGGATGCGGTGGTCGCCAGCATTCGCAGAGTGCAGAATATCCTCCGCTGGTTCGAGTCGCAGCGTCAGCTGGTCTTCTACGCCAGCTCTCTTCTCTTTGTCTATGAGGGCCTCCCCTCCTCGAGCAGCTTCCCTCTCATCGGCACCCCCACGAACAGCCCGGCCGCCGTCGGCAGGAGTCGGGACGGCAAGGAGGAAAGGAGCCAGGAGGTAGGTGAAAAGAACGAAAAGATGGCAGAGTACAACAACAACATTCAGGCGGTGGCGCCCTACGATTGCGCCCGAGACCCCATTTGCAGCAATCACAGGAAAGCTGGCCTCCATCTGTGCGCTAAGGCTCATCATCAAGGCATGAGCGGAGACGATGGCACTTTAGGAACGACGACGCGCCAGCCGGGTTCTGTCGAGAAATTGCCGCCGCAAGACAACTCGACCTGGTTGTCCCGGCAACCCCCAAACGGAAATGGGAACGAATTCCAAGTCGAAAGGAAGGGCGAATACGACGAGAGAGCGAAGGGCGGCGGGAGGGAAGAGGACCTCGTGCAAGGCGGAGGCGACGTGACCGGGTTGAGCGAAGACAACGCGCAGGTAGAGGTCAAGATGATCGACTTTGCCCACGTTTTCCCCAGCAAGAGCCTCGATCGCGGCTACATTTATGGCCTCAAGCACCTGCTGACCGTATTGAACCAGATCCTCTCGGACGAGGCTTAGACTCGCCCGCGCTTCGCCTTCCGACTTGCTCCAAGTGAACCACTGTCCCCGCCTACCTGTCCACTTTCCTTCCGGAAATCTTGCAACCGCCATCATCATCTCACATAATTGCGATGTGTGCGTGTGCGGGCGTTGAATTATTATTATTATTTTTTTTTTTCCGAGTGGAAGTCAGAAGTAGAGAAGGCTGACCATTACATGCACTAAGCGATCCCTCGAAGGCATTAGGACCCTCTGCCTCAGCCGTTGGTTAACGCTGACTCGCATTACACAAGCTCTAAAATGTGACCCCCGTTTTACTGAAATGCACTGGATTTGACAAGTCTATTTTTATATTGAGGTCACGGGGTGGGGGGGGTGGTGAAAAAATGGTTAGGTTCGTTTTGAAAAACAGAACATCTCAAATCCTGAGTGAGCCAGAGATATTTCTGTCTTGTTTTTAACCATCGTAACTATTTGATACTATTTATAGAAGTTTTAGATTTTGGGGTTCTTTGGGTGGGATGCTGAGAGACAAGCTTTCACTGCCATAAAGCATCGGAATATATATATATATATAAATATTAGAGCTGTCAAACGATTAAAATATTTAATTAAAAATGCAATTGTCATAATTAACTCAAATGAACTAAAAAATTAATCGTGATTACTCACATTTTCTGAATTTCCTTTTACATTTTTTGTCCTATTTTTCCCTATTTTAATGCTCTCATCAACTTGGAATCACGAATTTCTATGTTCAGTTTTCAGTTTTCTATGTGCCAAATGCAAATTTTTTTACTGAAATAATTTCAATTTTACATGAACATTTTTCACTTGGAGCAGTTATTCACACATAATCTCTCACAATATATTACTGTCCATCAACAACAGTGAAAAAAAATATTTTGTCACACAACAGCTGCTTTAACAGCTTTTTTAATGAAATCAAAACAGTAATATAACATTGTAAAGTGCACATCTAAGGTAAACTAGTACTCAGCCTATAGTGGATTTAAACCATGGTTGCATACTTCGTTTTTCTCAAGTTTGCTTTGAACACAGCAGTCTGTTTCTGTATGTTTGTTGGAGAATAACGAGACCCCGGACACCAGTGTTCGTCATGTGCCGCTGTATTCAAAACTCACAAAACTGCCAGCCGTACAAACAAGCGCAAGCATTCCCCCATGCTGCTGGGGCAAACCATTCTGAAAGAGGGGGGTTTCACTCCCCCTAACAAAGTCAGGCTATGTTGATTATGTTGGTCCTTCTTGCGCGGAAGTCTCTCTACGGTTTTTGTGTCTACCATTTCGGATGACTACACTTTGTTCGATGACAACACTGGAGACGTTTAATTTTCGATAGGTCGCTACCACTGCAACGCTAAACTTTCGTTGTCATGTCACCGCCTCTGCGCACCGTCACTGTCAGACGAACACAGAGAAGCTCCACCCGCTCTATTTATATGGACACGGAACGCTATAACCTTCCACACAAAATAGTTCCAAACAAGTAACAATCGCGTCAGTGGCATACATCGTATACCTGAATGATACACAGAGAGAGAAGAACAGGTAACTTTGATCTCGTCAGTGGAGCAATCTGGCAACTTTTTAAAAGTAAACTTTCCATTCATAAACTCTTTAAGTATCCGTTTTCGGTGTCTCCCGCTGCCATGGCTGGTAAAACAGACATGGGCTTGGACTTCTGCAGCGCGCTTGTTGTTTTGTTCTGGTGTATTTATAGAGCAACGTAACATCCGCTTGTGACGTATGCCGCGTTAATCTCGCGAGAAAAAATTTAATCCCGTTAAAATTCATTTAAATTAATGCCAATAAAAACGCGCTAAACTGACAGCTCTAATAAATATACATATATATATTTTTCGTTCTGCTTTTTGAACCTTCTTAACCGTGCCACTAACTTTCTGCTTGGTGAGCCGTTGATTTCACATGACCCTAAAAACGATTGCTTCCAAAGCTTTTTTTTTCTTTTTTTGGTGGGGGACAAAGGGCAAATTAAAAACGGAAAATGCTCAACTGTCACATGCCGACATTGTTTAAAAAAAAAAAAAAGTAACGCAAACATTAGTTTTTTTTTGTTTGTTTTTAATATGCCGGTTTTTGTTTACATGCCAGCGAGCCTGCTACATTTTCTCCTTACGTTCCATTTGACCATACGATCGCGCATCTCTCAGCAGTCACCTTGAGTTTTTGAGGAAATTGCTGTTTTGTCGGCAGCGATTGAAATGATTATAAAGAGAAGTCTCTTCCGAAGATTCAATTTCTGCATAATTGACGTCATTTTATGGCATATGAAGATAATACCCGCCTTTGTATAGTGATCCATAATTTCCACTGATCCTGTTATTTCCATCTGCTAACATTGGATAAGTTAGCGTAGCAATACTTGACTTGGCGTTTGCGTGTTCCATTTTGAAAAGTAGTTTTTGAGTAAATCCCAAGAAAGCAATTTCATTCACACGACAGGCCCGAATAACACAATTACGCAATTAACATTTTTTTTAAACTGTTGTTCATGTGGTTGTTAAATGCGTGTCAAAGCAACTCTTCTACTTAGCAAACGACCAACTGGAACTTGAGTCGCTTGAATCTCATCGTTCATTTGAAAATGCAACTCCAACCTTTTTCAAGCTGAAACTGACACACTTTTTACTGCCATGCAATTTCTTGCATTTCTAAAATAGCCTGCCAGTTTTTTTTTCCTTTCCTGTATTCAATTTCAACAGGGATGTATCTCAGGTAACGAACACCCACGAATACATTCGGAAGTTACCACGTCGCCATTTTCCTCTCAGCTTGATCCTTGCGCTTGTCTCCACATGGTCGCTGAAGGTTGTCAGCGTCTGAAGACGTGATCCGTTTTTGACCTTTCACCCTCTTTAGGATCATTTAAACGTGGCTGACTGTCACACCTACAAGTCGAATCAGTGTCGCGATTCGGAGAGTTGCTTCCTTGCAACTCCCGCTTCTCGCTAATAGAAAGCCAAAACGCGTCTTCGCGAGTGGCGCCATTGACGTGACAAATATGACCTGTCATTTTTGTTATCGTAAAGCGGTAGCAATTGAGATGGCGTTGGTAAGATTGCAACTTTCATGGTCGAGTTTTAAAATTGGAGTCAAGAAAGAGCGCTTCTCAATAGGACTCGCCCTTTTATGGTTTTTGTTTTTGTGTAGCTGGCATTCAAGGAGTCATTTTAACATTATGTCAGACTGATTTATTTTATTTTATTTTTTTGTGACTCTTATTTACAGTTGTATACTTTTGATCCAATTTTTGTAGGCCGAGCCATTGGACTGACAACTGCAAAAATTTGACACACATTGGATGATATGAAATCAGATGGAATGCAACGAACGATGTAACCCAAAGCAACCCTCATCAAGACCAAACTCTTTCGAATTCAAATTCAGTTCTTGTTAACTTTGCCGTCGGAATGGCATATCGTGTTGGTCCTCTCACCAATGGTATAAGGCATATAATATTTTTTTAAGGGAAATATAAGGGTGTTCATTGTGCTTTTAAATTGCTGCTGATCTTTTTTATTTTATTTTTATTTTTTAACATAACTGGCTCATTATTGTGTTTCAACATTACAGGCTGCTTCAAATGTTTGTATGAGACTCACTGCCCCACTTTTGGTGAACTGATGATGCACGGGCCTTTTCCAGCTTATACTGTAGTGACAATGAAAAATGTAAACGTAATTAAGTGCATGGTCATTCGAATTTGATCCCACATACAGCTAGACTGCAAAAAATGAATTTGGTTCCTTTTGTTTTGATCAGAGTCACATTTTTGGAGTCCTCGTGGGTGTTTACACGCATTAACTATTATTGTCATGTAACTGCCTCATGTCATTTTTAATAACTTGTTTTTTGTCTTTTATGTTTTGAACATTATTGTTTGTTCATTTCGGCAGCTTTAATCGGTCTGTTCGTTTTGCTTGCAAGCTAACAATTGTCAAATTGTGCGTATTTACACAGGCAATCGTTGATAAATGACTTTGTTTAATGACACAAATCCAACTTGTAACCAGTGTGTAAAGTCTAGCAATCAGGTTTTGGTACTAAGACTGGCAGTTTTTTTCTATTATTACAAATTGTTTACCTAGCATTACGTAAAAAAAAAAAACATTGACATATGAATATGCCTTTGCAGAATTCGCACTATGTGCTTAGGGGTAAAAAAAAAACATACATTGTACAACGTGCTTGTTTTTCTTTAACTCAATCACCCAACATATCGACCAAAATCTAAAAACAAAATTTCTGCCTGTTCTTAGCTGAGCCAACAAGTAAGAACTAAAAATAATATATTTTTTAAATGTGGTACACTAATGGTGTAATGTAGTATCTTTCTTGAAAGTTAATTTCAGAAAGTAAAGTGAATGGTCAGTAAATACATTAAAACATACAGGAAATTGGACCGAATTGTATAATTCTTATGTGTTTACATTACATTACTTTAAAGAAAAAACATTGATAAATGAATATGCCTTTGCAGAATTCGCACTATGTTTGTGCTTAGGGGTAAAAAAACAAACACATTGTACAACGTGCTTGTTTTTTTTTTTTAAACTCAATCACCCAACAGATCGACCAAAATCTAAAACAAAATTGCCGCCTGTTCTTAGCCGAGCCAACAAGTAAGAACTAAAAATAAAATGCATATTTTTTAAAATGTGGTGCACTAATGGTGTAATGTAGTATCTTTCTTGAAAGTTAATTTCAGAAAGGAAAGTGAATGGACAGTAAATACATTGAAACATATAGGAAATTGGACCGAATTGTATAATTCTCTTGTGTTTACATTTTACCGTACCTGCTTTCCTCATGGCCATAATTTAACATTAATCATTTAAGTTAAATTTTGCATACTGGATTTCTCATGTCGTCAGATGTGCATATATATATGCAGTGCTGTGAAAAGAGCAAAATGTTTCAGAACCTCAATCCAATTCTAATGTCTAAAGTCAAGTCAACAGTATTTATAGAGCACTTTCAAACAGCCATCGCTGCATACAAAGTGCTGTACATGGAGCGATTTAACATACACAATAAACAGTAAGACGAATCGGTAATAAAGGCGGTAGAAAGCACCAAGCAGTAAAATCAAGAACAAATCTAAGTCATGCTGAGTCGAACGCCAAAGAATACAAGTGGGTTTTGAGGAGGGCTTTAAAGATGGGCAGCGAGGAGGCTTGCCGAATGTTCAGTGGGAGGTCATTCCAGAGAGAGGGACCAGCAACAGAAAAGGCTCGATCCCCTCTGAGCCTCAGTTTAGTTCTTGGTACTTCTAACAAAGACTGGTCCACAGACCTGAGGCGCCGGGCAGGTGTGTAGGGGCGACTTTTAAATGATGATTTTTGTGCGGGGAAAAAAAAACAAATACAAGTTTATCATGTCCCATGTGAAAAAGTAATTGCTTGAACCAAATAACTGCTTGTGCCATTTTTTTGGCAGCAATAACTCAATCGATTGTTTGCAATATGTTGTTGATCGTTTTTAACCGTCCGCAGGTGGACTTGCTCGGATGTTTTGGGGTTGTTGCCCTGCTGCATAACCCAAGTGTTCTTGACTTCGAAATTACAAGCAGATTTGTTTGGATTTTGACTTTTTTTTTTTGTTTGTTTTGTTAAGATCCCATAGCCCCAAGTCATTCCATGATTCAACAAATCTGATTATAATCGGGCCTGGATGTGGCCAGTGAAATAGAACTGAGCTTAACAAAAACCATTGAATGTCAGTTAAAACATGCTTTGACGAGGAGGAGCAATTACTTTTTCAAAAAGGGACAGTTAAATTTGGATTTCCCCCGCAGCTCCTTCATTGTTATATCTGAAACATTTTAAGTATAAAAAGAAACAAATGGGAGGGGGGCAAATCTTGTACTATTTCACAGCACTGTACAATGTCCCATTAATAAGGATACATAGGCTGAATGTGTTTTTTTTTTTTTGGTCAATCACCTGCCAATATGTTTGGTTTTCTGCCATTCATTCTTGAACCCTTTCAGGCACCAATCATGAGAACCTTTAACCTGATAACCTGATAATCTGTCCACTGGAGTAACTGCTGTCCCTAAAAGGGTTCATCTGACTTTCCAACTTTACAGTCTATTATAATTATGCCACCTTTATTTGTATCACTTCACTTATTTCCACACTATTGAACGAGTATCACCGTATTCCCATTCAGAACTTTTGGGGACAAGGTAAAACTCAAAAGAAATGCGCGAAATGTTTCAAAGCAGATAAAATACAGCAAAGGCAGGTTTTAATGGTAATATTCAAATCTTTGATGGCAATGTTACTGTATGTTTAAAACAAAAAAGCATACAGTAACTGAAGAAGTACAATGGCAATGCGGAATCACAAATTTTTGTGGTTTATCATGCGCTTCACTTATGCTGGTTTCCAAGTCGCTCCTTCGCACAAACATAGTCGATAAGCTTTAACGTTGAAACAAATATTGCGCTCTACTTTGCTGATTTTGATTAAGTCTTGTCTGTTTTCTTTTAAAGAATTGAAAGAGCAATTACTGTAAATGTGTCATTTCCAAGTCTACTTTGATATCTGAGCGAATGTTTTGCGTGTATGTGCGCGTTTCAAGCGAAAAAGGGAGTCAGGTTAAAAAATAAAAAGTAAAAAAATGGAAAGATCACAATCAATCCTTTGCAATCATTTTGTGATATTTGTCAATCCCCCTGCTCTGTGTGATGTATTTCGAACTACAGTGCCCTCCATAAGTATTGGCACCCCTGGTTGAGATGTGTTTTTTAGCTTCCAATTATTTTATTTTTTTTCTAAATAATATGGGACCTTAATGGAAAAAAAGAGAAAAATCCAACCTTCAATACAAGTGCATTTATTCAGTGGGGAAAAAATCCCACATAAAGAAATAATTATTTGACATCAAATCACCTGTTCCACAATTATTGGCACCCTTAACAATTCCCAGGAAATAAATATAATTGAAGCATTTCTGTCATTTCTACAGTAGTTTACAAAGTTTACCAGAGTATGTAGGAACATTTAATTAGTAATTCATCACTTCCTGTCTCCCTGGGGTATAAATATGACGTGACACCGAGGCCATTTCTCTTATCCACTCTTAAACATGGGAAAGACAAAGGAACACAGCATACAAGTGAGGCAGATGTGCGTCGACCTTCACAGGTCAGGCAGAGGCTACAAGAAGATTGCCACTCAACTGCAGCTGCCCATATCCACTGTGAGAGGAATAATTAAGAAGTTCAAAACAACTGGAACAGTGGTAAACAAGCCTGGACGAGGAGCCAAGTTTATTTTGCCACCACGCACAGTGAGGAGGATGGTAAGAGAAATCAAAAGATCTCCAAAGCTCACTGTTACAGAATTACAACAAATGGTAGCATCCTGGGGTCACAAAGTCTCCAAATCAACCATCAGGCGCTGTCTACACGCCAACAAGCTGTTTGGGAGGCATGCACGGAGAAAACCTTTCCTCACTCACAATCATAAACGCAAGCGTCTGGAGTTCGCCAAGCGGTATTGGGGCTTCAACTGGGACCGTGTGCTTTGGTCAGATGAGACCAAGATTGAGCTTTTTGGCAACAAACACTCTAAGTGGGTCTGGCGTACCACGAAAGATGCGCATGCTGAAAAGCACCTCATACCCACTGTGAAGTATGGGGGTGGGTCAGTGATGCTGTGGGGCTGTTTCGCTTCCAAAGGCCCTGGGAACCTTGTTAGGGTGCATGGCATCATGAATGCTTTGAAATACCAGGACATTTTAAATCAAAATCTGTTGCCCTCTGCCCGAAAGCTGAAGCTGGGTCGTCACTGGGTCTTTCAGCAAGACAATGACCCTAAACATATGGCCAAATCTACACAGAAATGGTTCACCAGACACAAAATCAAGCTCCTCCCATGGCCATCTCAGTCCCCTGACCTCAACCCCATTGAGAACCTGTGGGGTGAGCTGAAGAGGAGAGTACAGAGGAGAGGACCCAGGTCTCTGGATGATTTAGAGAGATTCTGCAAAGAGGAATGGCTGAAGATCCCTCTTTCTGTCTTTTCCCATCTTGTGAAACATTATAGGAGAAGATTAGGTGCTGTTTTGTTGGCAAAAGGGGGTTGTACAAAATATTAACACCAGGGGTGCTAATAATTGTGACACACATTATTTGATGTCAAATAATTATTTCTTTATGTGGGATTTTTTCCCCACTGAATAAATGCACTTGTATTGAAGGTTGGATTTTTCTCTTTTTTTCCATTAAGGTCCCATATTATTTAGAAAAAAAATAAAATAATTGGAAGCTAAAAAACACATCTCAACCAGGGGTGCCAATACTTATGGAGGGCACTGTATCTCCCAAGTTCTGAACCAAGTGTCCTCATGTGATGATGACTGCTCCTTCGGGTATAACTGTGCAATCTGGGTTTGCTGATTGTGGAAGGCCACTCAAATCTTGTAAAAAAACTAACAGTGGTGACCGGATCTCAGCTAGCAGGATTTTATTTTGAAACCAGTAACCAATGGAAGGTCTAACTAACTCTTATCAGTGCTGAAAGATCAGCTATCTGCTGGAAAAAATGATGTTCCAACAATGAATTGAACCTGCTCTTGTGTGTGAAAATACATTTTAATTTGAATATATTGGATTTTATGCATTGTAAAATTGACTCATGTAAATGATCAGTGGAGCGGAAATTGAAACGTCCCTCCTTGGGTGTAAAACTAATTATTTTAACAATAAAATGACATTTAAATTGATGTTGTTGTTCTTGCATTCATTGCGATCGTGTTTGTTTTTTTAATGGCTATTTTGATTTCGATTTTTGGGGGTGGGGTTAATGTTCAGGTTGGGTAAAACCTTCGCGAGATGAACTGGGTGACCTTGTCGTTTTACCATCACCCATTCAGCACAATGTTTGAACCGAAAGCTGACATAACTGTCATGGCTTGTTGATTTTTTAAAAAAAACATGTAATGCATAGATAACAATGTGACCTTTGTTACAGATTGCACAAAAACAATGCACCAAGCACACATACCACAATGTGGAGATTAAAATTACCGTATTGCCTGCACTATAAGGTGCACCTAAAAGCATTAAATTTTCTCAAAAAACATTTTAGAATCTGATGCGCCTTGTATATGGATCAATATTCAGATTTCTCGGACGTAGTATTTTACATGTTCTGTAAATCACTTTGTTACAGCTGCAGTGGTTGTGAAGGATACAGCTGTACTGAATTGTATTCCTTTAGCATAGGTCCATCTAGTGGAGGCATAACAAAACCACAGCCACTATAGGGGTGTTCACACGGCAACATTTGCTCCGGTGCTGCACGGGTGCTACCCCAGTAGAGCGGTCACACGTGCAAAGTTACACCGCTGTGGCCCCATGAAAACAGCTTACTCCGGAGCAAATTTAACCCACCTCAGGGAGGTGGTTTAAAAATTTGCTCCGGAGCAAATGCTCGTTTGCGGGCCAGCACTGATGTAAAATGGTACTTGTGAACGCTACAATTTGCTGCAGAGCAAATGCTCGTTTGAGGGGGGGTCGGGGGGGGGGGGGGGGGGTCGCCTCGCTACGCTCGAGAAGAGTTGATTACATACGGCGAGAACGTGTTGCTTTTGTGCTCTTTTGTACTTCAGTCATGTGTTTAATAATGACACAAAACATGGCTGGCAATAACAGTAGCAAGCGGCACCTTTGGGTTATACCATCTCAACTAGAACGGGGGGTATGGGGGGTCGTCCCCAAACATCATCTTTGCTTTTGTAGGAGACTGGACTGTCTTGGAGTTGTTTGTGTAGTTTGTTCCTTTGTAGTGTGTTCACAACCCCACACCCCCCATAGAATTTATTTTGTGATTTCCTCTGTTGATTTTCTGTTTGGCGCATTATACATTTGCTTTTCCGAGTGTCATTGAAATCATTGTTGATTTCCGTTTTCGGGGGCGGTCATTGAACGCCTCTCGAGCAAAAGGCACGGAGACAGAGAACGAGAAGGACGTGCCTGTTACAGCAGTTGCTTGAGTTGTGTATGTTTTAAAAACACGACAACTCTTTGTTTTCTATTGTTTTGCACTGCTGCAGAAACTGCCGTGTGACCGCAAGTGGCGCTGCACCGGTGCTACGCCGGGGTTAACACGTTCAGCGGCTTTGTACGTGTGACCACTCCACAAAATTTGCTCCGGTGTAAAATATATTGCAACAAAATACATCGGTGGAGCACTGGAGCAAATGTGTACCGTGTGAACACCCCTTTTGTGGCTTCTAATCTATACGCCTTATCATATGGTGCGCCCTATATATGAAAACAGTTTTAACATAGGCCATTCATTGAAGGTGCGAGGAAGCGCCTTATAGTGCGGAAAATACGGTACTGCATTAGTCCCATAACCTGCAAGAGTCTGATTACAGGCCAGAGTTAAAAAAAATAAATACAACCATAATTTAATTTAATCATAAAAATATATATTTAGATGACGAAGACAGTAGTACATCAGTGGTTGGCATATGATCAGTCACTCCAAAAAAAATCTTTGAACTTCTCTATTCTTTCCAGAATTATTTTACAAGACATACAGAGGTGACATCTTAGGTTAACATCTACATTCTTTTACATCAATATCCGCTCAAAGGCAGGGTTGGAGTAAACATCTTCATTGTTCATATTGAAAAGTGAACTTTCAACACGATTGCTTTGCTCAAATCAGTAGGACAGTTTTGTCAAGAATGGAATCTGGAATTTGTAAGTAAAGTGGAGAAGAAAAACATGTTGCATTTAGTGTATTTATAACTAATCTTGACTGTAACATGTAAGGAAGACTTAACCGTGTGGAATGAAGTTTACATGCTAAGGTGTTACTCCATCACATTTTCATTTAACTCATTCACTCCCAAAGACGTTTTTAAACGTCTTTTAAGACTTGGTCTTGAATTGGCTGGTACTGAATGAGTTAACTCATGTTGGAAACAGATCAACATTTGGGGTGGGGAGACTAAATTAACCAAACTTTCATAGTCGTTGATCCCACGTGCATGTAAATTTGCACATTTCTGCATGGTTCTCCGCTGCTTTTTGGCGGCATTCAACAAGTAGCTCCAGCACACGACATTTACAGCTGCACTCAGAAAAAGATCTGATCATCGTAGGCAACAATTGATTTGAAGCTTTTGACTTTAAATGCATTTTTGTCCCAGGGTGGAATGATACGCACGCACATTAGTTTAAAAAAAAGATTGAGTAGCATGAATTGTAATTTGGATTTTCTGTTGTCCACAGGACACAGGGTTTATATTTATACGTACATACCATAGCTACATTGGTCCCTTGCCTTTGAGTGCACCAACTTGTGAGTTTTTCACATTAGAAATATCACTTGGGTAATTTTTTTTTTCTTTGCGTTGCGTTATTAGCCGATTTTTCTTCCCTCGTTTGCATCATTTCAGGTCATGGTTCACTGGATGGACAAACAGGTGATTTTCATCATCAGAAAGTTCGGGATACCTCTTTAATAATTCACATTCCTCTTGCTGCAGACATTTTTTTCTTTTTTAGCAAAAATGTAGTCTCTGCAGATCATGATAGTCCTTTCAACGTTTTCAGGGCTAGTGGGTAATACTTAAGAAAGATCCTGCGGGTGATCTCGTACGTGTCACCTTGAGGCTTTGTGGGGTACTTTCGGCCGTTATAAATAAATCCCTTTTCGACCTTGAAAACGGCCTGATTGAAGGCATCTTGCTTAAATGGCCGTCCGCTGTCCAGACACTCCACCAATTTTTGGACAAACAGGCCCCATCGCTGGGCGTAGTAGTCCTCCATGAGGCCTCCCCACTCTTTGCTAGCATAGTCTTGGATTTCACCACTGGGGCCCCACAGAGTGACCTGGTTCCTGGCATTCATATCATACAGCTCCGCCTCCTTCTCGTCAATAGCGAAGGATTTCGCCCGCTCCAGCCATTTCCCCAACAGGAAATGGCGATCACTGCTCAGCAAATGATTAAGTTCCGGCAAAAGGTCGTATATGAGCACTCCTGCGGTAGTTAGCAGCTCTGGCAACTTTTGTTGATGAAAGGCATCGGTGAGATCCAGGTAAAACGATGATGTTAAAACTTGTAAGACCTCTCGAGTAACATCGACGAGATCATACCGGAAGGTTTCCTTTGACATGAGAGAAGGAGACGCTTGGATCATGAGTTTCCACGCTTCGAACAAGTCCGCCGGGTTGTACCAAAGATCGGTTTTCATGTGAAAGGAAGGCCGGCGCACGAGTGGACTGTGGTTATGATTTCGATAGTGCGGCAGAGTGCAGTTGTAGATGCTGGAAAACAGGAGTCTCCAGGTGGTGATCAGACTGTCTCGCGTAGTGCCGTAACGACGTATGGCATACAGAGATGCCCACTTGAGCAAGTTGACGGGCTCCTTGCGCCACGCCAGTTCGCTCATTAATTCGTACATGACGGGATTCTGCTCGATGCCCTCGGGTGTCATGCCTACGCCGACCATGGTGGAGTTCGGGAAATGCAAGGCTTGGAAGAGCCCCGAATTGACACTCTCCACTGTGCCAAAGAGACCGCTGTTGCCACCAAAGTTTTGCAGCATGCACCAGATGAAAGGCTGCCCGTAGAAAGACTCAGTGTAGGAGAAAATTGGCTCAGTCTCTGCAAACAAATCTAGCACGATCATCCGCCCAAGGGGCACGCCGTGTAGTAGGGCCCGAATCTGGGCAGGCTTCCAGAAAGCTGCAGCATTAAAGAACAACCATCCCTGCATCAGCCAAATTGCCTGAGGATCAACTATGGAGAGAAAAAAAAATCATGAGCTACAAGAAAGGGACCATTCTAAAACATGGATGAAATATTTTACTCAGTAGGGAGTTTTTGAAGAGGGGTACGTTTTGTAACACAACAGGTCATCTGGGGGTCCCCAAACTGGGACAATTAATTGTACTTGAAAATAACAAATTAAATTGTGTTCACTCATACAAACCGTGGCAGTATAGTTGAGCCACGGATTTCACTTTTCCAAAGTTCAGTTCACTAAAATACAGTTCTGAACGGTGAACCCTGTGATTTGGGGGAAATCTTGTCACATCGCTACTTGAAGTATCCGTAGGTTCAGTAAAAGGCACAATAGAAATCGAAGTATCCATATGATTACGTTAGCTTTAGCCAGCTAACATGACCGCAACACAAATCTATTTGAGTCCCGCCCACATAAACATTTTCTGCCGCTGTTTCTGTCTTCTTTGTTTTTGGTGGTGATACAGGCTTGTGACTGTGTGGACACACGAATGTTTATGTCATTTAGTGGTGTTACGTTAGCTTTAGCCAGCTAACATGACCGCAGGGTAAATCTATTTGAGTCCCACCTAAAAAAGATTCTGCCGCTGTTTCTCACTTCTTTGTATTTGGTGGTGTACAGGTTGTGACTGTTTGGACATACGGACGTTTATATCATTTAATGGTGTGTACCTATTTACCAATTGCAGCGCATTTCACTGTCAGTAATTATAGCGACTCTGTCTGACACTGCTTGATGTTTTTGACAAGTTCAGCCCATGGGATTATCTTTACTGTCTTAAACTGTATAAATGCCATTTTTGACCTACTACTGCCAATGGCTAAAGATTCATGACATGCCCTGATTTCAATATTTAAATTTGGCTGGGGTTTTTTCAAGGTTAAATGGAAGCACTGTTTTTTAACTCCTTTGAAAATCCAACGTCAGTCCCAGTAAATTCGCGCTTTTCTTTCAGTTATGTTATTTGGTGGTGCGAAGATTTAGCGACCTAGCATTGCAACGCAAATACGGGGGTAACAACATAACCATCCTAGACTGTGCTGTCCTGTCCTGTTCAGAATTGCCTCAGGAGACAGGATAAAACGAGTCTTCATCACAACGGCATTGAAAGATAACTGGTTAATAATACTTCTTTCGGTACAGACACGTGAACGCCTGTTACACGTACTTCATTTTTTTATTGATATGCCAAAACTCACCGGCAGTCATTGCGGCGAAGACGGATCGACTGACAGCTGACAGGTAAGCGGGGTCTGAGGAGGGAGGAATCATCTCGTTGAATGTGTCCGTGTTATAGATGTGATCCGTCCCGAATTGTCGGACCACCTGGGAAAGATAGAGGGAACCAATCCGGAGGAAAAGCGGGTCCCTCGGGTCCAAGATATACGAGCAGGAGAAGCTGCAGTTGAAATGAGACCATGGCCCCAATCTTGTTACGTTGGCCTCTGGATGCAACCTGAAATTCAAAATGGCTTCAGTAAAGGTACTTTAGCATTTAATGTGGCAGAAATACTCTTATTAACAAGCTATAGAGCAGGCCGGGGCAAAGTATGAACTATGGCGCAGGTCTTCATAAATTTAAAATAAAACTGATTAAATATGCAGAGCTTTTATTGTGAATTTGCTGCCTTTATTTTGATGTATGTGGGTGGTACAAGTGAACAAGTGCAACAACTTTGCAAGTTTTTGAGTCAAGTCAAACTTATTTTTATAGCGTCGCAAAGGGATTCACATATCCGCAATTGACTAATATTAACAACATGCCCTGATATTAACTCGCAGGAGGGCAAGGGAAGACTAAAAAAAAAATTCTGGCAAAAAATGAAAATCCTTGAAGGGTTTGCAGATAGGGGAATCCCTATTCCAGGATGGCCAGACTGCAATGAATGCTGAGTGGGCATCATTTTACACGTAATATAGTATATAATATAATTTAAACGTATTAAACCAATGAATATATAAAATAAACGTCAATTTACTCAGATGAAGCATCGCAGGAAGGTGTCTGGTGAAGTGGGCCCAATTATTTCAATCAATTGACAGGTCGATTAATCAATGAATCAGATCAACAAAAGTGTTTTCATCAAAGATTTTCATCCCTTTACTCAACAAGAGGACATTCTTTCAAATGGCAGAAAATGTACAAACATAAATTAATAAAGATTGAGTTTCTGGTTTGATCTGAAAAATAGGCAAAAATATAGATCGTTGTTTTTCAAAGTAAAGGCAATGTTTTGATTTTGATTAATCACCAAGATAATTGGTCTGCTTGCATGGAGGACGCGTGCATTTGTGCAAACACATTATCACTGTTAGTTATTATGAAATCCTCTCTTGAAAAGATATTTGAGTTTTTTTTTCCCAGTTAATTTGTACAAGTTATAAGTCACATGAATGGAAGCTGGGGGTTGGTTTTAATTATTGATCTGAGTCTTATCTTTAAAAAAAAAGACTTGAACAGGCATGTGTAGAATTATAAACCACTTTAAATGTGAGTAAATGTTTTCTTTTTTAAATCGAAATCAAGAATTTTATTTATCTTGAAAAAAAATAATTAATTATAATAAGTGTTTGTGGCGGCAGGAAAAGGTAAATGTTTTGTTTTTGTTTTTTTGTTATTTTTTTTTACCTGAGGATTCCCTTGGGGATGTTCCCGGAGAAGGCTGGCAGCACTGGAATCATGCCAAATGCTCTCATTCGCTCTAAGATTTTAAACTGAAAGAAAAAAATAAAGAGAATGTCTTTCAAGAATTTGAATCAGACAAAGGTCACTGTAAATGGCTGTATGTTAAAGGTTACATATCATTTTGGCCTCATCTATAAGCAAACTATATTTTAAAAGCATCTCCTGGACAACAAGTTTGAATCCTGTATTGAACGCTATATATTATTTTTTTTTCAGTTGGTGACATAATATTGATTGAAGAATAACATCAGTGTGTGTGACGTATAAAGGTGACAGTACTTGGAGGCTCAGCTGATTCACATGCCAGGACTGTGGCAGCGGTCCACCAAACTTGAACATGTTTCCCATGCGGTTCCAAGCCAGAAATGCCGGGCCGGAGAAGAATTCTTCGATTTCTGATTGGTTCAAACCAAGAGCACGGTAAACCTAAAAAGTGCATGAGGAACATGCTCGTGAATCAGTGCAATCGGTGAATCCTGTACTGGTATATAATTTCCACTTCCAATGACGTTTAGACATTAAACATTAAAAAATAAAAATGAAAAAAAACAACCAGAATACTATGATTTGTAAATCATGTTCAACCCACGTTTAACCCTTTCAGGGACAGCGGTTCCCAACAGCTGACTATGTTATTAGGTTAGAGTGACTACACTACAAAAACAATATATTTCATGTTCAAACGGATAAACTCGATTGGTTTTTAGGATATTGTCATTAATTTAGGATTTAACACTGCAACACGTTCCCAAAAAGCTGAGAAAGGGTCATGTTAACCACCGTGTTCCATTATCTTTTCTTTTAACAACATTTAATAGCTGAGAAAGGGTCATGTTAACCACCGCGTTCCATTATCTTTTCTTTTAACAACATTTAATAAACATTTGGGAACTGAGGACACTAAATTGTTGAAGTTTTGCAGGGGTTTCCCCCCCCCCCCCATTCTTTTTAATGTACGATTTCAGCTGTTTAAAAGTCCCAGTTTCTCTGTTACCATATTTTAAGCTTCGTGCATTTTGAATGGGAGGCAGGTCTGGACTGCTGGCAGGGCAGTCTCGTACCCTCACTCTTTTATTACAAAGCCACAATGTTGTTACATGTGCAGAATGTGGTTTGGTGTTGCATACGTTATATTCATTAACCTTAAAAAAAGGTTTATATGAACTTTTTCTGATGTGAATAATAAAAAAATATGATCACTAAAATGTATGTTGTGATCAAGCAAAATGTTTCAAGCATGGCTCCACACTGAGGATAGGGGCCACTATAGCCCTGTCAGAAATCTTTGTAGCCCCAGTTAAGTCCCTTCAGCATTGTATTGTACATTTTCTAAGATTTGTATTCATTTAATAGATGTTAAAAACATGAAGTTCACAAAGCCTCCCCAGGTCACAGAAAGACTTTAAAAAATACATCCTGGAGCTGTGCCTGTGGGTTTTAGTTGTCTTCCTTGATTTTTGCCACCGTAACTTGAAACTGGCGTGAACCAGATCAAAGGTTCAAAGGATCAAAGGTTTCGAAGGTTTTTGCGCTTACCTCTTGCCACAGGGCCTCTTGACCAGTGAAAGCCAGTGGAAGATTAATCCCATTAAGAGCCATCCAGTCAATCTCTCTCTCCCACCGTGGCCAGTCCCACCACACAGACGAATAGCTAACGGTGCAGACATTCTGATAGTAGCGAAACCTGGACACAGACAAAATGTTCATAAACACAAAATGAAACATGGACGCTGTTTTGTAAAAAATGATTTAACAGTCGCGCAAATCTGAGGTCGACCAGGACCAACACCCTGGAACGGATTGTATTCAATTTCCGAGGTTTCGCTGGATTACAGATGAAGGAATTTACCACCAAATAAAATACTCAATAACTGGAGGCAATGATTCATAAATGAAATGAGAAGAAGAAAAGAGCAGCAGGTTTTTTTTTATCCTGTCATCCCGTGGGAATCCCGTAGGAGTTCCAAAAAAAGACCCTCGTAGGGAGACTTAATCAGGGATGTTCAAGACCACTTTTCTTTTTTTTTTTCCCTCAGACCAATATGCAAATGAGTATTCAATTTTGTGTACTTCCTGGTACTGAGCACCAATAACACGAGTACGTTTGTTTGTTTATTTGTTTTTTTAAACTAACACAATGACAGATTACTGTGATCAAAGACCTTTCTTCTTTCTTTGTTACTCAATTCAGTTAAGATCAGAGCTCAATAAATCCAGTTAGCGCTGGTACAGTAATACCTCGGTTTTCGAACATCTCTGTTCTCGACCACATTGGTTTTTGGCCAAAAATTGAAGTTCCATTCTGAGCAGACGTGTTCAATCAAGATTTTCTTTTATTGAGCATGGTTTCGGTTTTCGAACGGCCTTCTGGAACGGATTATGGTCGAAAACCAAGGTCTGACTGTACTTGTTTTTGGTTCTTACTGAACTGCGAAACTCACAAAATATAGATACATACAAGTACAACAAAGCAATTGTTTCAGCAAAATTGGATGCCAATTTCCATTAGCTTGCCTATGTGGTGGCGCCAGAGGGGCCGTGGCAGTGTCCCAAAAGACCAAGATGCGCATTTATAACGCAGCAGTTCTTCCCATCCTCCTGTATGGTGCAGAATCCTGGCCATTAAACAAGACCCAGGCCAAGAGGATCGACGGCTTTGACAGCAGGTCACTAAGAACCATCTTGAACATCAGCTGGCACCTCCATGTTTCCAACTAAGACCTCCGAAAACATACCCTTCAGCCCCCTGCATCCTGACTGGCCGCTCAGAGGTGCATCCGTTGGCTTGGTCATCTCCTCCGATTACCCCCGGAACACCCAACTCGTGCCATCTTCTCATTTGATCCAGCGACAGCCGGCTGGAAAAGGCCACGCGGCAGACCCCACACCAGATGGCTTGATGTCATCAGAGAGGATCTCAAACACCAGGGCCTTACCCTGGAGGATGCAGCGGACCTGGCCCATGACCGTGGTCATTGGCGGACCCTGGTGAAGCTGATCGGCTCTACGCACTGCGACGACCCAGCCGAATGAGACTGGGCCCCCGCGTCGCAAGAGCATTATTATTATTATTATGCCTATGTGCTGTTTGTTTGTTTCTTCATTTATTTATTTTAATGTGAATACACAATGTTTAATTGTTTTATGTGTGTTAGTTTTACAATTAATGTCAATTGCTCTTGACATGCTGAAAGCAAGCACGCATGGCAACTCTTACAGAACTGAAACAAGGTACATGCTGGGGGGGAGGGGGGGGGTGATATTTAGCATACCACACCATAACAAACTCCCTGAGGACAACCAAGACTATGAACCATGAAGTCTGATGCCCCTGCCTTTGACTATTATCCAGTCATGGGAAAAACAAATGGTGCCACACTTTGCCATGCTTCACATAGCTTTTTCAGTCTGCACAACATGACATAACTGGGGTGAGCTGATGCGGGTCTAATTCCCAACGGTTAATTGAGAGAAATAGTCCTTTTAAGGACATAGTCGCCGCAAGTTTTCTTTGTAAACAATAAAACATAAGGAGTAACAATGCTGTATTTTTGTCATGCACACGTTTTTTTTTTTAAATGTACTCGGGAGCAATGATGGGTGCCCCATTGCTCACATCTTGCCATTTGACAGCTGAAAATTCCCAGAGGCAACACTGACCTGTGTTGTCCACACCTCATAAAAATGAACTATTTGGGAGTACTGTGAGAAAACCCACGCAGGCACAGAGAGAACATGTAAACTCCACAGAGGACCCTGCATCTCTGCACTGCGAGGCCGACGTGCCCACCAGTTGTCCACCGGACCGCCAAGAAACATACAACAAGACCTAAACAAATACATTTAAAATGAACCTCCAAAGCGCATGTATGATATTGTAACACCCTTGTTTGTGTTTAAAAGGTAGAGGCAGTTGCTGAAGCTCTTCAGCTGCTTTATTCCCACAAGCGGAAACAGAATCCACATTTATCCAGGAGCAGCTGTGAGCCACAGCTCACGCCCAGTCACCCAACAAACTGACTGCCTGCTTATTATGTCCGTCTTCAAGTTTCTTATTATGGCAAGTCAAGTCAAGTCCCTTTACCTTTCTTGATTCTGCTTTGCTAGTCATCTCAAAGACATCACAGATACACGTGTGAGAAACCAAATAATGACGAAATTTTAACCAAGACAACAAAATACAACTACTGTATTTACAAGCATGCTGTTAAATATGTACGTTGAGGGGTTCGTTGTTTTTAGTGGTAGCTCTACTTTACGAATGACAAAAGGAGAGATGGAATCCTTTAATGCGGTTTATTAAAGGGGGGGGGGGCTGCACCGCAGCACGTTCGAAACAACTCTCCTCGTAACTAAAATCACTTCCTGCTTCTCTTACTTCAACAGCCAATCAGAACCTATCAACATAAAAAATATGTCGAAACAATTATTAAACGACACAGTATAATTTAGGTATTCTTAACATGAAAAAAATATGATGCTCTAACATAAAATGATAATAATTAATAATATAACATAAGCTTACAAATGCGCGGCTTCACCGTCGCTACAATGTTCATTGACGAAGACGAAAACGAGGGACATTTTAGCTAAAATTATGTGGTGTCGGTTTCCTTTTTTTCCTAAAATTTTACTGATTTCGTTCGTTTTCTTTCAATACCCTTGACAGTTATCGTAAAAAATAAAATCTATTTTAATGAATTACTTAAAACTACTGGCCTGAGAAGGAAAGTGTTACAAATTGCTAACACAAGCATAGATCAGTCCACGTTAGCGTAAAAGGAAACAAAAACTAGCGGCGTTGTTGAAAACGCACGATTGATAAGAGTTACATAGTTTTGTCAGAACATACAGTACCCACGCGTCAATATGTTGACAGTCGACACGGATGGGACACGGGGGTCACTGACCTGTGCTGGGTGTTGATGCGGAGCACACCAGAGAGTTTAGGAAGAGGACGGGGAAGATCCAACTGATCACCGGACCAGGAAACGTGGCAGTTGCAGAAATATTTCAAGTAATTGTAAATCCCAGAGGCCACGGACACTCCGGTGTTACCCGTGGCGACTATCCTGTTGTTTTTAGTCGACCTGAGCTCACACACATCCAGGCTGTCATTAGAGAGACTCCTGTTAACTATGACGATGAACTCAGTGGATCTGTTCCCCAGCAGGCGTCTCAGCAGCTCGACCACAGCTCTGCCCTGTGTCTTGTCGCTAGCTTGCGCCTTCAAGTGATCCAAAGTGGGAAATGTACACGTAGCAGTTACGCAAAGGTAGAGCACGACAACGGCACACAGGTTCCAATCACCCCTGCCAGACATTTCGATCCCTCCGACGGATTTCCCACCGCAGAACCGGTTTAAAAACAGCACGATCGCTCCATTTGTAGTTAACCAGACAGCTTCTCGTTCCTGGGAACTACTAGCCAATCAGAAGAAGTTTTGCTTTTTGTTTTATAACTCGTAGCCAATCAAAAGAAGGAAACACATCGCATTTTAAGGAGCAATATATCGTGACCCACGTGATCAACGCTCAGTCATATGATGCCTTTTAGAGAGCTGATCTGATTTTAGGTAGAAATTTCACCTCATTTACCTAATTTTACCCTTTTGAAAAATGTGTTAACTTTAAAGTTGGAGAATTATTGAAATGAATCACACAACCATTAACTGAATTTAATTGCTTGTTTTGTTCCAGTTATAGAGTGACTTGACGATGTAAATTCCAAAATTCAACATCAACTATTTTTGTCAAGTTATTAACATTGTACCAAAGCAAAACGTTGTATCACCATTCATACTAGACATTGTGTAGTAGCGCTTAGGAAATAATAATTAGCGTTTCTTTCACATTTTACATTTTATTCATCCATTCATTCATCTTCCGAACCGCTTGATCCTCCCTAGGGTCGCGGTGGTGCTGGAGCATATCCCAGCCGTCTCCGGGCAGTAGGCGGGGGACACCCTGAATCGGTTGCCAGTCAATCGCAGGGCATTTTATATAGCTTATGTCACATAAAAACAAGTTCAGAGCAATGATACCGACTTCAGTCAAGTTGCAATTCTTGCACACACTCCCAGTCTACCGAGTTAGGAAAATACCGTCAAGTAAGGCCGAACTAGCTGCACCGCATGCCGTATACATCAAAAATAGGAAAATATTCCAAAACCTGGGTGGCCCGGTAGTCCAGTGGTTAGCACGTCGGCTTTACAGTGCAGAGGTACCGGGTTCGATTTCAGCTCCGGCCTCCCTGTGTGGAGTTTGCATGTTCTCCCCGGGCCTGCGTGGGTTTTCCCCGGGTGCTCCGGTTTCTTCCCACATTCCAAAAACATGCGTGGCAGGCTGATTGAACACTCTAAATTGTCCCTAGGTGTGAGTGTGAGTGCGAATGGTTGTTCGTTTCTGTGTGCCCTGCGATTGGCTGGCAACCGATTCAGGGTGTCCCCCGCCTACTGCCCGAAGACAGCTGGGATAGGCTCCAGCACCCCCCGCGTCCCTTGTGAGGAATAAGCGGCTCGGAAGATGAATGAATGAATGAATACCTAATTTGAGATGAGATATTGGCTAAGAAAGCGAAATAGAATCAAGATGATCAAGTCTTCCTTATTAGCTCCACCATTATCCTCGGTGTTTATTTTTTTTAACTACTGTATTTGATGCCTAATTACGGTACTATTTAGCCTGAGGTAGTTTATGTGATTCGCTTAGCGGTTATTGTTAGTAATGTCGCCCTCGTGCGTTCAGCCTCGTGCGTAATTCTGCATCTTAAAAAATACCTTTTTTCTTTTTTTAATTTATTTTTATTTTTATTTTTTGCTTTTCCCCGTTTTATCGTGGAAAACGCGTATTCGTGGTTCATCAGCGTTTTTTCTCCAAGACGTTTTTGGTTTTTAAAAAAAATCGCTCTATATACCGTGACCTATTATCCGAGCATAATGGGCGTCCACTGATTTGTGTTTTACCCTCCGGAACAGTTGGTGGCGGTAGTGAAGAAAGAATATATTTTTATTCATACCCACAATCCACCGGGGACGATTGAAGGCGCCTTTTGCTGCTATTTGGGTTGCTGCATGTGTGCATGGTTGAAAGCTGCTGTATGCATTCTTATAATATCGCCGTGGATTTTTTTAAGTCATACGATTGTTTTTGTCTGCTCCCGCTGACGTCATTTTAGGTGCCAACAACGCCGGCATGGCTCCTTTCGGCTTAGTGACAGCAAGTGTCGGTCTTCTGGCGAGGTCCTTCAATGTCTTCACTTGCACAAGCACTCTGGCAAGGTAGCTAATTTTGCTGCAACTAAGTTTGTACTCTAATAGCTTCGAGTAGAAGTAGTACTTTTAGGATTGGCGACAAAGCTAACATTAGCCCAATCATTGGTTGTAGGCTATTGATGTGCAGCATGCTAGCCCCACCAAGAATCTCCACAACAATAATAAAATCGAGTTTAAACTGTATTTTGCATGGTGAGTGCACTATTTGGCTACTGTTAAGTCAGTTCCTGCCAAGTTGGGGTGTTTGTGGGCCATCCGAGAACTGCATCAGTCTTTGTGCATTCGTTGAGAGGGTAATTTGTCTTTGACTAGATGTATATTACGTTTTACTGTTTAATGTTGTAGATTGGTCCAATATGGCAAAATAAAATTATTAATATACTTGACACAGCTCCCGGTGTGATGCGTGGCACTTCTGCACCACTGAGTCTACACTCTCAACCACAAGTTGGTCATCTTGAATCGTGAATCTTTGCATTTCATTTCTTTTGCCGTATTAACAAAATTTCCCCGAGTGATGTGTGGAAAATTACATTATTTAATCAACAGTTTTTTAAATTGATATATTGAAACAGAAATAAGCACGGTGTAGTTTTAGATTAGGGGTGTAACGAACCGTGACGTAAAACTATCGAAACGCCATGATACAAAATCACGAAAGTTATGATACGATAATTATCGAAGTATTGTTCTGCACTTCTTATTGTTGGAACCTTCGGTGGGAAGTGGGTTTTCTTACTGTCGATAAATCGTTACCCATTTAAAAAATTGACAATAAAAAATAGTCTATACTGTTTGCGTATGTTTTTTTTTGCCTTAGCATGTACTTATATGTTCAAAGTGCCTTTTAGAGGACCATATTAAGAAACTGAGCATGAACATGACAACTGCATTGATCTTGGAAAATGAAATATCACAATCACGCAAAGTACTGTCACAATATTTTACTTAAGTCTTGGCTCTGTGCTCTTCTTTGTAAGCACCTGCAACATCAATCATAGTAGCAGTCTGAATTATTAAGATAAAAAAAGCCACTGGCATTCCTTACATGAGAGTGCTGTTTAAATGCTAGAAGTTGCTAATTTTGTCAAATTGCCCGCCACGATGTCCATAGGCCAGTGGCTCACCTGCACAGTTATTGTTTACAGCAGGGGTGCCCATTAGCTAGATCCTGATCTACCGGTAGATCTAAGACAGGTCCCAAGTAGATCCGAGCAGTGTCGAGAAGAAAAAAAACAAACAACCATTTGTGTGTCTTTGTACATGTTAGTAATATATTTTTTGTGTTAATATACAATGCACACTAATCAGTCTCATTTTCACAAAAAATAAATAAAATAAAATAAAGCAGGTAAATCTTAAAATTGTGTGTGTGTGTGTGTGTGTGCGTGCGCGCCGGTACGGGTAGATCCCGTGAGGTTAGTTGATCAAAAAGAAGATCTTCGATCCAAAGAGTTTGGGCACCCCTGGTTTACAGAATAGTCGTGCGGTGTGGCTACACTTCCTGCACTTACACTTCCTGTCCCAGACTAATTGTGCCCTGTACGCTAATATTTGTGTCTTTGGTGTACCAGAGTCACCCATGCTGCATACAGGAACCCGGTTAAATGCCTGTCCACCGAAGCCAGCGGCCCCCCAAAGAGGCCTCTCAATGGATACATGAGATACGTTGTGCAGCAGAAGCCGGTCGTTGTGAGTCAGAACCCAGGTAGGGTTCAACACATGCACCTCACGTTCTTTCAGTCTGCAATAAGGAGCTACCCAGTGTGACGCTCATCTGCGCTGCTGCAGCTGTTTTTTTTTCCAAGCGTGTTATACCGGAGACAAATTCCTTGTGTGTTCTACATACTTGGCCAATAAAGATGATTCTGATTCTGATTATGCAATTTCAAACTGACGCTGATAGAACTGTTTGATGTAATCTTGTTGTTTCCTTCAGAACTCAAACATGTAGAGGCCATCAGGAAGCTAGCTCAGGAGTGGAAACTGATGAGACCGGAGCAGAAACAGGTATTTCACCTTAATCGCTTCATCAGAACCGGAAAATAATCAATTCAAGGAGACTGACTTGGTTCGATTTGGTAATGATCATCCGTCATCAAAGTTGCGTCATGATTAACCCTTTCAGGCACAGCTGTTACTTCAGTGGACAGCTTATCATGTTCTCAGGTTACAGGGTACAAGAAAGGGTTAAACCTGTACAGGCACAGCATGAATTCCCAATCAAACGAAAGCGTCACCCATGTTAAAAAGGAAATTCACGGATTCGTAAAAACAGCACAATACTTACAGATACTGTCAAATTCCATTGTGTACGACCTCAGGGATTCTTTTCAACTTTAAAGGTGCCACCGTATGTGCAGTGTCGTAAAAAGAAATGTTCACATCGCGAAGGGTATTAAAAATAAAAATTCAAAATGCTTCATTCTAATCAAGCAAGCTTTATTTTTTCTATCTATGTGTATTATATTTATATCATGTGTAAATACGTTTAGTGCTTAAGAAGTTCAGTCAACATGCTATCATATGATTCTTTCGCGAAACATGAAAAATGGAAGCGATCCAGCCAAAGATTTGTTGTAATCTGAAATATGACTGAAAAGTGATTGATGTTGACGCCATACGGGTTTGGTGGAGTTTTGTGACGTTGTCATGAACGCTTCAAAGAATGTACGTCAAAGTGTTCAGTAAGTGAAGAACTCTGACTGTCTCTCGTTAAAAACTCGAGGTTCATTTGCATTTATTTTAGCTAAAGACTAAATCTTAATGCCAAAACAGTTACGTATAATATCTGATATTGTTTATTGTACTCTTGATTAATTTATTGCTTGTCTTTGTTTAAAAAAAAAAATTATGGGGAAAGGGGATCTTGGGGGGGGGGGGGGATGAATCACTCTCACAATATTGAGGGGAAATCAAATGCGTGTTTTTCAAAATCGTTCCGTCCTAATACCGTGTAAATGCTGAAATGAGCTAACGTGCTAAATCACCTGCTTGGTCTCTCCATCGAAGCCCTTTGAAGACGCATTCCTGCGGGAGAAGGAGCAGTTTAAGATCGATCTGCAGCACTACCTTGCCCAGCTGACCCCCGCAGAGCTCGAGCAGCAAGTGCTTGAGAAGAGGCAGAGGAAGGCCAAAAGGAAGGCCTTCCGCAAGAAGAGGGTAAGGAAAGGCTAGCTTGACACTGCCGCGCAATTTCAATGTATTTAATGATTGATTTATTTTTGCCCATATGCGCCAAATGCAATTTTTTTTTTCATGCAGTGTGAACGGTACAGTTCCATTATTTATTGCGATCCAAATGCGATCTTTCGTACGTGGATGTAAATCAGATATGTAAGCGATGCGTCTGCAGTATCAACTCTCATCACGCGAGCTTACACATCATCAGCCGAGGGAGAGTGCACGGCAGGGAGATGACTGACAGTTGTCATCAAGTTGACACGTGGTGAAAGTTGTCATTCAACCACGCAGGCGGTTCGTTTATGACATCCGGCAATAACATGACGTCATCTTTAGTAGACGTCTCCATGCACTTTACTTTGGAGCCAGCAAATCCTCCATTAGGCGTCTCCAGTTGGTCCAGAATGCTGCTGTTCGCCTCTTGATTGGTATGCGGCAGAGGGTGCACATTACTCCTACTCTTGCATCCCTTCACTGGCTCCCGACACATTTTAGAGTTCTTTTTAAGGTCCTATTATTTGTTTTCAAATCTTTAAATGGCCTTGCTCCACCTTACCTGTCTGAGCTCCTCCGCCCCGACGCACCTGCCTCAGGTCTGCGGGCCAAATACTACTAGAGGTACCAAGAACTAAACCGATCTTATGGTGAAGGCATCCTTTTCATTTTTTTTTTGTTGAAAAGGAACGGAGAGTAGAATTCACGTATAAATAAACAGACACATTTTATGATGTAGACCGAAATTGAGCTTCCCCTCCTTGACAGACCAGCATCCGCCACTTATACAATGAAAGCAAACACCAAAAATTTGCAAAGGTAAATTTGGCAAGCTGTACAGAGACGACGTGTGGAGACTGTTCATGTTGGTCAGTCCCTTAGCCAATCAGGATGCAGAACACAATTCACTGTTTAAAAGAAAGCATTAAAAAAAAACTGCACTAAAAAAATCTGTGAAACAGCGAATCCGTGGAAGGTGAACCGCGTTATCGCGAGGGATTACTGCATATATACTGTATGATATTTGCTCCATGTACAGCACTTTGTATACAGCGGTGGTTGTTTTAAATACAGTTGGGTTGAGATGAAATGATGTTTAGGAGTGCCGTCTCATTTCCCCAACATATTTCTACCTCCTCCCGCCTCATTATCTTGGCGATATGAGATGATAAGATGAGCCCATACATACATATTGACATCCATCAACACTGTGCCATGTAATGTACCGGTAGTTATTGTATTATTATTTTTTGTTTGTTTCTTTTGTCCACCTCATTCAACCGTTGTGCTTTGTGCGCATACACCTCGCATCACGGGCGCGTTCCATTCTTGAGCAGCATGCCGCGGAGAGCGAACATAGCGTAGCAAAGTGATTTGGAATTTCCGCGCTTTGTGGGAACTCACAACTTGCTGTTAGAAATTCACGTCAAGTTTCTACTTTATTTATTTTTATTGTGTGACATATCATATCGTCCCACAGCTGGTTGGTGATTTGAACTTTGAATGTTTTTCAATGTAATCTAGGAAGCAACCGTCATGGGAAAGCCAAAACGTCCTCGCACGGCATTCAACATCTTTATGGCCGAACACTTTGTGGAAGCCAAAGGAGAAAACACACAGGTTAGTATGTGTGTTTTCTTGCTTTTAATTCTCCACAATGATACTTCTATTGTACTTCGCAACAGGTTTTTCACGATAGGCCTCTCAAACCCCCATGGCCAACATTTATTTATTTTTTACCTCCTAGCAAATCATGATGAATTTATATTAGATAAAAAGTATGTCGTGTTGCGTTCTAGGCAAAGATGAAGACTTTGCTGAGCGATTGGAAGAAACTTTTCAGCAATCAGAAACAGGTAGGCCTGAATAACTTGACATATGCTTTTTTTGCCCTCACGATCCTTTTTTTATTTTTATTTTTATTTTTTTTGCAAACTGCCCAGTTTCTAAATATCACTTGGTTCACCATTCCAGGTTTATACGCAGCTGGCTGAGGATGATAAAATCCGCTACAAGAATGAGATCACGTCATGGGAAGACCACATGATGGAAATTGGACGAAGCGACCTGCTCAGAGACAAGACTCTTGTGAGCCAGAGAAGAAAGGCCGCCGAAGCCGAAAAGGCCAAGAAGAAAAAGAGAGAGGCAGCAAAGAAGGTCGCCGCCGCCAAAGCCAAGTCAAGAACTGTCAAGAAGACAAAAAGCATCGTGACAAAAGTTGTCAAAAATACAAAAAAGACTTAATCTTTTTTTTGGGAGGTGGGTGTGGGGGGGGTCTCGCATTTTATAGACTACTATTAGACAGATGTTCTGATGATACAAATCTGTGTTCTGTTGCTTTCTCCTCTCGTTTAGACTGGCACAAATGTTATCAGGTTCTCCACAAATTAAAGGCTATCAACATCCACCCTCTTGCCGTCCGGGCTTGACTTAATTTGGTCGGTTGACTAATTTGTGAGGTTTGGATATGTCATTGAAGTCATCAAGTGAATTAAAGCTGGAGGTCGTCTATTTAGTTGTTATGGTCCAACATTGGCCTGAAGGACACCACGGAACATGAACCCTCTCAGGCACAGCAGTGGACAGTTATGTTATCGGGTTACAGGGTGCATTCAAGGGTTCAAAATCTAAATTGAGAGCAGCTGCCATAATCTCTCAATGGCCAAAATATCATTCAGCATTTAACATGATCTTGTTGTACAATACGCTCTGACTTTACGAATATCACGCTCAAAGGTATTCATTTAACAATGTATATTGATTGATGATTTTTGGAAAATTAGCAATTTACAGAAAAGAATCTTGAAATAAGGGCGGCGCCGTGGTCCAGTAATTAGCGCGTCGTCCTCACAGAGCAGATTTACCGGGTTTGATTCCAGCTCCGGCCTCCCTGTGTGGAGTTTGCATGTTTTCCCTGTGCCTGCGTGGGTTTTCTCTGGGTACTCCGGTTTCTTCCCACATTCTGAAAACATGCATGGCAGGCTGATTGAACACTAAATTGTCCCGAGGTGTGAGTGTGAGCGCGGGTGGTAGTTCATCTGTGTGCCCTGTGATTGGCTGGCAACCGGTTCAGGGTGTCCCCCGCCTACTGCCCGAAGACAGCTAAGATAGGCTCCAGCACGGAGCATTGACTTGTGAGGATAAAGCGGATGGAGTCTTGAAATAAAACTAATGTTATTAAAAAGAATAATGTATGGGATTGGAGGTTTTGGAATTCATTCATTCATTCATCTTCCGAGCCGCTTGATCCTCACTGGGGTCGTGGGTGGTGCTGGAGCCTATCCCAGCTGTCTTCGGGCAGTAGGCGGGGGACACCCTGAATCGGTTGCCAGCCAATCGCAGGGCACACAGAAACGAACAACCATTCGCACTCACACTCACACCTAGGGACAATTTAGAGTGTTCAATCAGCCTGCCACGCATGTTTTTGGAATGTGGGAAGAAACCGGAGCACCCGGGGAAAACCCACGCAGGCCCGGGGAGAACATGCAAACTCCACACAGGGAGGCCGGAGCTGAAATCGAACCCGGTACCTCTGCACTGTAAAGCCGACGTGCTAACCACTGGACTACCGGGCCACCCAGGTTTTGGAATATTTTCCTATTTTTGATGTATACGGCATGCGGTGCAGCTAGTTCGGCCTTACTTGACGGTATTTTCCTAACTCGGTAGACTGGGAGTGTGTGCAAGAATTGCAACTTGACTGAAGTCGGTATCATTGCTCTGAACTTGTTTTTATGTGACATAAGCTCGTGCAGATGTGACAGAAATGTTTTCATGATCAAATGTCTCTCTTAACGCTGATCATGCGGGAACACAACACCCCCCATAAAAAAACATGCTTGTTGCTTATATTTTCCTTAATTCTCTTTTATCCAAAAGATGAAAAGTGATGTTCAACATTTCATGAAATTTGTCTTTTAGGGTTTTCTAGTTTTTTTGGGGGGGTGGTGGTGTTTTGAGTCTTCAATAACGTTAAGTCACCGTCATTAAGACCATACTCTTAGGATTTGACCTTTTGTATTGTGTATTGAATAAACATTTACATACACTTGATGTTGTAATGTCAATGCCCTGACACAACGCATGAGGAAAAAAAATGAGAACAATTCAAATCAGGATAAGAACCGTTAAAGTAGCACTGAAAAAAAAATCTGGAATGAAAATTATAAACAGTATTTACAAAGTGCCCATCAAAAGACAATCATAGAATAATTTACAAATCCATGTTTGTTGTAGCAATATTGTTGCAACTGGTTGTTCTTGCCCTGGAGTGACACGGTCACTCCAGGTTTTCAGCTTGTTGTTGCAGACCAAAAAAAAAAAACATTTTGCGTTTCTGGGAAGAGTTCTGTACCACCATTACAATGTTTTTTTATCACAAATCAAAACTACCATCTGTACAAAACCTACCTGCAAAGGTAGTGAAATACAAAAGACATCTGAAAAATGTAATATCAAGACAGAAACCACTGCGGAATATGCACTAAAAAGGAGTACTGGACAGTATTTGAGAAATGATGTACAGCGAGCATCTTTAAATAAATCCTCTGCAGCACAGAACCCCCCGGCCCCCCTGCCAGTTTAAGAATGTTTGGAGTCAATATTTTAAAACCGTCGCATGTGACTCCACATAAACACATTAACGGTTGAACATTTAAATGAGCAAAAAAAAAAAAAGCATTGGCATTTTGACTTCAATACCAATCCTGAAAAACGATACCATGGTAAAAACTTCATCAATAAAAACTAGTGGAGTGGAAAAACAGCTCACAGCTAGACAAATTAATATTCTCATTTGTACTATTTCCAACAATTACCGTATTTTCTGCACGATAAAGCGTTTCGATTTAGAAGACGCAGCTTCAATAAATGGCCTATTTCGAAACTGTTTTCATTATATAGGGCGTACCGCATTATCAGGCGCATAGAATAGAAGCAACAATAGTGGCTGTGGGAGTGCTACGGGCAGAACCCTTTTCGGTTACAATTGGTTCCTGCTAATAATCACCACGAAATGGCAGAGGAACACTAACGGGGACAACTCAATGTAGAATATAAAGAGACTTTCACCTTATATAAGGTGCATCGGATTATAGGGCGCACTGTCGGCTTTTGGGAAAATGTAATGCTTTTAGGTGCCCCTCATAGTGCGGAAAATACGGTACTATAAATATTCTGATAAATACGTTTGATACAAAACTCAATGCTGAATATAAAGAGACTGTGACACCATGTATAAGGCACATCGGATTGTAGGGCACACTGTCGTCTTTTGGGAAAATTGAATGCTTTTAGGTGCGCCTTATAGTGCGGAAAATAAGCAAGAAGAAAGAAAAAAGCTTGTTAGTCTCGCAATGGAGAAAGTCCCAATTCACAGCAGCAAAGTTATGAAAGGAAGAAGTAGAACAACAAAATATAGGAGCTGCTGGAAAGGCAGCCACTCTCGCGGCGCAATTTTGAAGTCAAAATAACACAACACAACACAAAGGACACAGTCGTGCAATCTTCACCACTTTTCTGCATACACTTTGTTGTCTGAAGCAGTTATAGATGAAAGAGAAAATATGGTACTATTAAGATTCTAATAAATACACTTGATACAAAAGTGAACAGTTTTAAACACTTGAGACTGATTCAACATCTTTATACAATTTTCAACATATAATACATTTTCCACATTTTTTTAATGTTGCAACATTGATTATTGAAGGTAAGCACTGCAGGCTGCCAAAAAGATGAATCCAAAACTACAAAAATACACTTCGGTCATGCAGTCTGTGATCTCATCTGCTGATGAGGTGATCAGCATCCTTGTTGCTGTTGGGTTGATTCCTCCAATAATGTTTGGAAATTTGGAGATAAAACCAGTTTATGTTTGATGTTCCCTAACACCATCATGTCGCCGGTCTTACCGTCGGTCAGATTCACGGACACCAGTTGCTGAAAACAGCAAACCACAAATTATTTCATTTTTTTGAAGTCCATCATGTCTATTATTTTGTACCACTCCGACAGTGTCATTGAAAACCAAACATGATCACCTTAATACCCCTTTTTATTTACCTGGAGGAATGACAAAGCAGTTCCATCAGTGATGTCCATGACAATATCACCCAGCTTCATCTCCACCTTTCCAGATTTTCGTATTCGGAGCTTTCCCAGAAATCCCTCGGGGAATTCGGACAGAACAGGTGAGCACTTCACTGAAGGGGACTCCTGGAAAGAAGCAAGGACTGACACAGCAATTCATGGATGAGGAGTACAAAATATTATATGCTGTATACCAGGACCTGACTGATAGAGATGTTTTTTTTTAGGCCAAGGCCAATTTTTGGAAAAAAACAAAACAACAGGTTACCGATTAATCGGACAATTAAAAAAATATATAATGCATAAAACAACAACACCTCCCACAAATGCATTTCAGTGGACATCAATCATATGCCAATTTTCACATGCTAACCGATTAATCAGACAATTAATTGAAAAAAAATAAAATAAAACATACATATATATATATATACACATAATGCATAAAACAACAACACCCCCCACAAATGCATTTCGTCATTCACGTCAATTATGTGTCGATTATTTGGCAGAAAAAAACATTGATTACCTATTAATCGGACGATTAATTAAAAAATATATATAATGTGTAAAACAACCCCCCCATATATATATAGATATATATACATATTAGAGCTGTCAGTTTAGCGCGTTTTTATTGGCATTAATTTAAATAAATTTTAACGGGATTAAAAATTTGCTTGCGAGATTAACGCGGCACACGTCACAAGCGGATGTTACGTTGCTCTATAAATACACCAGAAACAAAACAACAAGCGCGCTGCAGAAGTCCAAGCCCATGTCTGTTTTACCAGCCATGGCAGCGGGAGACACCGAAAACGGATACTTAAAGAGTTTATGAATGGAAAATTTACTTTTAAAAAGTTGCCAGATTGCTCCACTGACAAGACCAAAGTTACCTGTTCTCTCTCTGTGTATCATTCAGGTATACGATGTATGCCACTGACACGATTGTTACTTGTTTGGAACTATTTTGTGTGGAAGGTTACAGTGTTCTGCGTCCATATAAATAGAGCGGGTGGAGCTTCTCTGTGTTTGTCTGACAGTGGACAACACAGAGAAGTGACTAGCGAAAATAAAACGTCACCAGTGTTGTCATCGAACCAAGTGTAGTCATCCGAAATGAGGTAGACACAAAAACCGTAGAGAGACTTGCGCGCAAGAAGGACCAACATAATCAACATAGCCTGACTGTGTTAGGGGGAGTGAAACCCCCCTCTTTCAGAATGGTTTGCCCCAGCAGCACGGGGCAAGTGCTTGCACCAGTGTCCGAGACCCCGGACACTGGTGTCCGGGGTCTCGTTATTCTCCAACAAACATACAGAAACAGACTGCCGTGTTCAAAGCAAACTTGAGAAAAACGAAGTATGCAACCATGGTTTAAATCCACTATAGGCTGAGTACTAGTTTACCTTAGATGTGCACTTTATAATGTTATATTGCTCTGTTTTGATTTCATTAAAAAAGCTGTTAAAGCAGCTGTTGTGTGACAAAATATTTTTTCCACTGGTGTTGATGGACAGTTATATTGTGTGAGAGATTATGTGTGAACAACTGCTCCAAGTGGAAAATATTCATGTAAAATTAAAAATTGAAATTGCTATTTCAGTAAATATTTGCATTTGGCACATAGAAAACTGATTCATGATTCCAAGTTGATGAGAGCATTAAAATGGGGAAAAAAATAGGACAAAAATGTAAAAGGAAATTCAGAAACGATAAAAAATGTGTGAGTAATCACGATTAATTTTTTAGTTCATTTGAGTTCATTATGACAGTTGCATTTTTAATTAGATTAAATATTTTAATCGTTTGACAGCTCTAATATATATATATATATATATATATATATATATATATATATATATATATAATGCGTTAAACAACAACACCCCCCACAGATACATTTCAGTGGACTTCAATTTTATGCCAATTTTTGCTGTTACTGAGGAATTAAGACAAGGACTGGCCTGAATTATAAAGTATTTCAAATGCAAGGTATCAGGCTATTGACTGCTTGTCGTTGTAAAATTCTCCCAGTCTCTTGCACTTTTGACAGTGGAATGGTCTCAAAATCATGTACTGAGGTGGGGGCATTTGTGGCCTTCAGGATGATATTTTGTAGCCCCTACTTGACATCTAAATTTAATGATGTATTGCAGCCCAACACGTTTTTTTGCCATGCCATTGCCTTAGGTGTTTCATTTACGTGTTTTTTTTAATCATTTCTGGGCTACGCCCACGGAGGCTCAAGTGTGCTTTCGGCA
Organism: Hippocampus zosterae; assembly: GCF_025434085.1. Lineage (NCBI taxonomy): Eukaryota > Metazoa > Chordata > Actinopteri > Syngnathiformes > Syngnathidae > Hippocampus > Hippocampus zosterae. The sequence goes on from NC_067457.1 coordinate 9,384,400, forward strand.
AAACATACTTCTGAAGTGACACAAAGCGGAAGGAAAAGATTTCCCGTCACCCAGTCCCAGTCTGTCTTTTCTAAAAGTTTGGCAACGTGAATAGCCAATTTCAAGAAAAACACCCACCCAAAATGGGTCAGTGAGCCACTTTAGCGGGTGGGTGTGTCAATTCGGTCTTTATTTTTTTTGTGCATGAACCTTACATGTGTCACAAATAATTTGTGAAATACCCACTGTTGGCGCAACTTGTGTTTTCCCATGCAGAGGCTTCTTGTCCTTGGTAACTTTCTCAAATCTCGGTCCAGGACTGGGGTCTGCTTTTTGTTCTCTTACAGGCATACAGTCGGGTAACTGTATGAAGAAGAGTTCCTCCTTGCCGGACAGGCAGAGACACTGCAGGATCTCCACTAAAGATGGCTGGTCTCTGTTATGGCCTGTTTTAAGCTGAGGTCCACTGGATGGCGATGCGAGAAGAAGAGGCTTCTCTTGGCTTGCTTTAAAAACAACGCGAGCCAAGAGCAGAGGAAAATGAGGTCATGGGCATGCCACTGTAAGGTGTTTGCATAGCAGTTGGTTCTCTTACAGGTTGTGCTTGTCTGACACAAAGGTAACCGGATAGGTTTCAGCTTGGCATCATTCCTCAAACTCGGGTCACTTATGAACTGCCGGATGTACAGACAGACAATGATTTCGAATAAATAAATAAATAAACAATGTTGATAAGTGAGGTAGAGAAATTGATTTTCTCTTTTGTTGGATTAACAAAGACTTCTATGACGCGGAATGAAAATGGTCACTCACATCATCTCTCTGCAGTTTTCTGAGTAGCTCATCTTCATCGTTGAAGTCCTGCGGCTCTTTTTTTACAGTTTTACAATTAGGAATTGCGGTGGCATCACAAACTCCCGCAGCAGCAACCCAGCCTGCGAGATTGAAAATGTCTGAGGTGTAAGCGAAGACGCAATGTTGCACAAAATATCATCGACATGAACCTGTTTTCCGCGGCGTGTCGGCAGGGCCCTGTTCAAAGATGGAGTGACACTGGATAATCTGCGGCTTCTCTTTCCTCCTGCCTCTGTTTTCTCCTCTTCTATTATCCCGCTGTTTCCGCTCCCTTTTTGGCATCACTTGAGCCTCTTCCTTTAATCTGTAATCAAAAGTATTTGAGGTGGATAAATGCAATTTATATTCGTCAACAACTTTTTAGATTTTTTTTTTCTTTCGGAGATGCAAGTAAATGTCTACATCAGTTTTTGGTGCCAATTCCGAATCCTTCCTCGTTTTTTTTCCGCTTGCACATCAGGTTTTCATAATAGTAATAATCATAATAATAATAAAGCAACAATAAATTCACTTAATATATACAGATAAGATAGTAATATGGCGGCCCGGTAGCCCAGTGGTTAGCACGTCGGCTTCACAGTGCAGAGGTGCCGGGTTCGATTCCAGCTCCGGCCCGTCTGTGTGGAGTTTGCATGTTCTCCCCGGGCCTGCGTGGGTTTTCTCTAGGTGCTCCGGTTTCCTCCCACATTCCAAAAACATGCGTGGCAGGCTGATTGAACACTCTAAATTGTCCCTAGGTGTGAGTGTGAGTGCGAATGGTTGTTTGTTTCTGTGTGCCCTGCGATTGGCTGGCAACCGATTCAGGGTGTCCCCCGCCTACTGCCCGAAGACAGTTGGGATAGGCTCCAGCACCCCCCGCGACCCTAGTGAGGATCAAGCGGCTCGGAAGATGAATGAAAGATAGTAATATATTTAGTCCAATTTAATTATATTGATTTTTGGGTTCGGTTCAGAAACAGGTTGAATTTTGTTTCTAAAAAATCACAGCTTTCAATTAGAATGCATGGTAAAAACCGTTATTGCCCGAGCTTTTATCGGCCAAACTTAAAAACAAAAAAATAAACATTTCTCAAGAAACTGAGGTGCTCGGAACAAAGTAGAGACTTTTTTTTCTTTCTTTCTTTTAATCGACGTCAAAAATATGTATAGCGCTACATGAAGCCATCTTTGATTCCAATTTGCTTCTGACCAGTGTTACAGAAAATCCATCCATCCATTTTCTGACCCACTTTATCCTCACAAGGGTTGTGGGGGGTGCTGGAGCCTTTCCTAGCTGTCTTCAGGCAGTAGGCGGGGGACACCCTGAACAGGTGGCCAGCCAATCAGAGGGCACACAGAGATGAATAACCCCACACTCCTGCTCACACCTAGGGACAATTTAGAGTGTCCCATGAAGCTGCCATGCATGTTTTTGGAAGGTAGGAGGAAACCGAAGAAAACCCACACAGGAACGGGGAGAAATTTCAAATTCCAAACAATTTGGAGCCGGTATCGAACCCACAACCTCTGCATTGTGATGTCAATGCGCTAACCACTCGACCACCCATATAAAGGACTCTGCTACAATCCAACTTACTCATCTTTGCTCTTCCTCACAGCATTGATGTTAGGCTCAAAGGTTTTCTGAGGAGAACAGAAAAAAATGTTACATGAAACAACTGTATGAAATATGGCAGAGATGACAGTATTTGTTCAAATAAAATCTTGCCTAGGATTTTCGAGCACCTGACGACTGTGACTTGGAAGTTCTAACGCAACTAGATCTCTGGAGTCCATACAGAGCTATCAAGTGTGAAATTGTGCAACGACATTTTTGTGAGTGGGCTACTGTATTTCCGGAAAATGTATGTGAACAAGCTGAAACACTATTCTAAGTATAGTGTTGCTGGATACACACATTAGAATTATCTAATAGCGTCTCCACATTCGCGAATAGCATTATCAGCCTTCATAACTCACCTGGCGCCCAGCGGGATTTGAATGTGTGTGGTGATGAAGTTCTGCCTCTATTAGTGAAAATAGAATTGATGCGTTGACTATTTGATCACTTTTCAAATTCAGTGCGGCCGCACAAGTAGACAATAGCAGCCCGGTGGTTCTGTCCTGGGTCAGTGAGACGGGACTACCCCCTAAAAAAAGGCCAATTTCAATGGGGGTCTTAAAAAATAGGGTGAAGTGAAATTTTTTACAACATTAAAACCCCTGAATTGTAACTGTTTAAAAACACATTACATATGTCACGAAGACATTTTTGCATATCGCTTTGGCACTACGATATGTGGAAGTGAATGGGGGGAGCTTAATTTAGACAAAAGCAGTGCTTTACCTCTTGCAGCGTTACTCTACAGGCATAAATTACTCGCGGATCGGGACGTTGTTTTTAGCTTGCGTGCATATTTTAAAGCTTCTTCCCATTTTAAACCACAGTTATACAGATGACGTTGTATCTGACGAGATACTGTACCTTTGTTTTCTTCAGGGCACCCCCTAGTGTCAAATCCCGATTTCGGAGGGACTGCAGTCTACGAGCGGCGGCTGGGGAAGGGAAGCATCCGAGGCCGTGCAATCCTCTGCTGGCAGTAATACTCAAACTAGCCCCACTGTTAATGCCAGAAGAACTGGGTACCTCTTCTGCATCCTTCTTTGCCATAATTCAAGATGACTATATCCCTTTGTGTGTGCAAGGACAGCGTTGCGCATCTCCTTTCCTCGAAACGGGCGTTTATTTGAACTACAAAATCAAACAAAACCCTCTTATTTCGAAAGTACATGCACGATAACCAGTGTTTTATTTCTGGAAATAAACAAAGCGGCTGCTAATAATACCAACCAAATGGTTTGGTTTTCGTGTTGTTTTTGTTTTTTTGAAACCCAGGGCGGTCTTCAAACTTAAAACATTTCACTTCGAAATTTACATTTACAAAGTGCTTTCAGCTAAACGCAGACAACAACAAACCGTCGTTAGCCCCAACAAACTCCCAAATGCTACTACTTCCGCTCCTACACTTCCATTTTAAAACACAATGGAACACGGCTTGTTCTGGTGGGTCGCGGTCGTTTGTGGGGTTTTGCTTACGCCGTACGTCTCCGGAAGGCTTCGGTGATATGTCTTAGTCCTGTCTCAATAGCCGCTTACAGTTTAAAGGTCCAATGTTTAAAAGGCATTCCCCGCGGTTGTAGCTAGCTTTCACCCTCCCCAACGCCGAATACTCGTCGTGTTTCCGTCCCGTTGTTGTATTAAAACAATACCCTGATTCAGTCACAAGAGGGCGACGTTCTATTACATTAACAGTTCCAAGTCATTTCACGCTATCTGTACAATAAGAATATTGAACTGATGTCCATAATCTGTTCAATAAATAAATAAAAAGGAACTCAAGAAACCATCTATAAAAATAAGAAATCAGAACGCCTTCAGTGTTTTTTCACTGGACTCTGCATTACGGCAACACGTTATGAACGTAAACCAAATTCAAATGAACGCTTAAAAATAAAGGTGGGCAAACACTTTTAAAATCATACAAACATTTGCGTCAGTTACTAGACCACCATGATATATAAAACAGTGTTTTTGTCCTTATCTCTTGCCACCTTTAAGAATAAAAAGCCATTTGAAATGTGCATAATTGATTTGCATAAACATATTTCAGATCAACCTATGAAACTCTATTTTCATGGCATTTTTCATCAATAAAAAATCTAATTTATGCTTACTGCTTTATGTGAATTAAAATCAACACATTTAAACAGACTTGGATGTCTTCTTGGCCTGGTTTACTTGAACCATGACCTCGACCATTAACCTTATTTAGGCGGTGGTAAAATAGAAAAGTCAAATGTGCCAGAGGCCAAGCTGAACAACACACGACACACTGTCTCGTGCTAAAAGTAAGTTACATGGTATGGTCAATTTTTCCATAATACATAATCTTCACCAAAAACAAATAGTCAACATTATTATGTGAACATCACATGTGCTTGTGGTCAATTCCTGTTCAAGGTACAAACAAATAAGACTGTAAACTTATGTTATATTATACAATTATATAATATAATAATAATTCATTCATCTTCCGTACCGCTTGATCCTCACTAGGGTCGCGGGGGGTGCTGGAGCCCATCCCAGCCGTCTCCGGGCAGTAGGCGGGGGACACCCTGAATCGGTTGCCAGCCAATCGCAGGGCACACATAGACGAACAACCATCCACGCTCACACTCACACCTAGGAACAATTTAGAGTGTTCAATCAGCCTGCCATGCATATTTTTTTGGAATGTGGGAGGAAACCGGAGCACCCGGAGAAAACCCACGCAGGCCCGGGGAGAACATGCAAACTCCACACAGGGAGGCCGGAGCTGGAATCGAACCCGGTACCTCTGCACTGTGAAGCCGACGTGCTAACCACTGGACCGCCCTATAATAATGTAAGCTTTTGTTAAATTGTTAATTATTATCATTTTATATTCATGCATTATATTCTTTTATGATAGTTACCTTAATTATACTCTGTTTAATACGTCCTGAAATATTCTTAGGTTGCTTACATGTGATTGGAGAAGAAAAACAGGAAGGCGGGTCGTTACCGGAAGGGGGAGTGTTGGTTAGAGCGTTAGCGGGGAGCGGTTGAGCAGAGAAAAAAAAAAGAGAAAAAGAGCTGTGTTCAAACGAAGTCGTCCTCTCCTTTTGCCCATTCTAAACGTGGAGCAATCCATTCAAAACCTGCGAACCCCTCAACTTACATTGGTGGCAGCGGTGTTGGTATGTTTTGTGTGGCTCCTTGACTCTTTTTATGCTACGATTTTTTCGTGCTAATTGTCGTACTGCTAGCCACATGGATTTTGCGCTCTACCGAATGGCTGCTGCTAATCGCTAATTTGGATGAGACTTTGAGGCTTCATGCAATTTGGATTTTTTTTCCCTACCTTCTTCTTGGCCATTGTTTCCATCATTAGTCATAGTTTTGAGCTTGCTATGTACGATACTGAGGCTTCCGTTAGTCAACCCCCTGAAGTGGCTCATTCCACTGCTGCTTCTATGGCTGCTGCGAATATTACTCAGCTGGGCCGCCTCAACATTGATTTACCACCAGCTTTTAAAGGTGATGGGACCGTGTCTTTTACTAGCTGGTCTCGGCGTTTTGAGGTGTCGATGCAAGCCATGTATAACCGACCAGCCGCTGAAATTTCATCTGTACTGGCTTCAGTTTTACCGACAAAATTAGCTGAGGCTGCATTTCTGTACTGGGATAGCCTTTCCCCCGCAGTCAAGGAGGACTACAAGGCTGTCAAGAAGAGGCTCCAGGATGTTTTTGGTCCTAGCCTGTCCCTGCCATTTTTCCAAACCCATATAAATGCCCGACCCCGCAAGCCTGGTGAGAGCTTGGAAGTGTACAGTGCTGACGTCACCCGCCTCGTTATGGAGGCCTTCCCTGACTACGGCCGCGTAGCACAGGAAGGGGAGAAGTTTCGCCGCTTCGTGGCTGGATTGGATCCTGCCCTGCAAGCAAAGATCCACGAGATGGGAGCGGGTGACCTTGACGAGGCCCTCGTTGTTGCTGGCCGATGTGAGAGCACGTGCGGCACTGAACCTTCATGCTTCATACCCACCTATGCGGACTATGGACCAGGTGTCAGTGACATGTTCTGATACTGCTTCTATTAAGCTTCTAGAAGCAATGGAACGACTGACAGTTAAAGTGAGTGGCGTGCAGAGTGACGTCCACCAGCTACAGGAGAGGGACACCTACTGCGGCCAGCGCTTTGACCACTGGGCCAATCGATCTTCTGCGTCTGGTGATCCCCTCGGTGGTGCACACCGCCGTTCTCTATCCGGCCATGGTGGTCCACTCCAGTCCAGAAACTGCTACTCACCTGACAGGGGCTACGGTCGAAATCCGGAGTTCTATCGCAGACACCGTCCAAACTCTCCTGAGTTCCGGCGCAGCAGACATGACTGGATCTCTGATGGTGTACGGCATCGCCACCATTCTCCACGCGGACCTGACTGGGGCCCCTCTGTGCATGAACGCCAGCAACGGCATTCCCCAGGCAGACGCAACTGGGACTCTCAGGGGGATGCCAGGCGCAATGATTCTGCGGATAGTACATCGCAAGGTGACTGCGGTGACTACCAGTCCAAGTCCGATCGGCCATACAGGAAGCACTACAGCTCGCCGTCTCGGAGGGAGAGGGAAGGAGACCTATCAACCAGACGCAGTGTTCACTTCCAGTCTCCTGATAGGCGAGTGCCATCCGGCACTTCCCGATCAACGCAACAGGGAAACGCCCAATAGCTGATGTTGAGGGCAGACCTCAGCTTGTGAATTAGCGCCCCCTGCCGACAACCTGGAAACTGACAATCAAGACAATAAGAAGTATATTCACTCTGAAACTGTGTCCCCCAACATCCTTTCCATTGTGGAAGGCATTGAAGTAGCTGCTCTCCTTGACACTGGGTCCACAATTTCTATCATCAGTGAGGATTTCAGAGTATCACATCCAGCACTGAAGAAGCGCCCAATGAAGACATCCTTCACTTTGGCTCGCTCTGTCAATGGTCAATGCTTGGACACATTGGGGATTTTGTCATTAGGCATCCGCTTAGGAAGGGAACTATTGCAGCACGACTTTCAGGTCATCAGAGGAGCTCATCATTCTGTGATCTTAGGATGGGACTTCCTAAATCAGCACCATGCCCTGCTAGATGTCAGCAAAGGCCAACTGATACTCTGGGACATGAATCTCCCTCTACTCCCTAAGAACCACTTAGTAGCTGCCTGCTGCAACGTCTCCGTGATGTCACGTGCCTGTATTCCTGCTCGGAGTGAAACCATCATCACAGCATGTGTTGCGGGTGCGACGGCCGCATCTCCAGTACCAACCGACTATGTTGGAGTCCTAATACCCAACCCTTCGTCTGAAGTTGTCGTGGCCCATACTCTCAGCGAAGTACAGAATGGAATGACTCTTGTTCGTGTTCTAAACACGACCGAAGAAAACATCGAGCTGCATGTCGGTCAACACCTTGGTGAGTTTCATTCCATCTAATCTATTGACACTGTAGCTGTAGAAGAGTCACGCTGTGCTGCTTCGCATGTTTCTGACATGACTGCTCCTCCTGTTGAGATAGATGAAACCTGTCTGACTCCAACCCAAGCTCAGTCACTGAAAGCCTTACTGTCTAAGTACTCCGTCGTGTTCAGCAAACACCAAGACGACCAAGGTAGAACAGGTATCATCAAGCATCGCATTCGCACAGGTGATGCATCACCAATCAAGCAGAGAGCGTACCAGGTGACACCAGACCAGCGACAGGAAATCCAGCTCCAAGTCGACAAGCTTCTGAAAGCAGACGTCATCGAAGAGAGCTACAGTCCTTGGGCCGCGCCTGTCGTTCTGGTCCGCAAGAAGAATGGATCTTGGCGTTTCTGTTTAGATTATAGAAAACTTAACGCTGTAACCATCAAAGATTCACATCCTCTGCCAAGAGTGGACGATGCCTTGGATGCGCTCTCAGGTTCCGCTTGGTTTTCCACCATGGACCTCCAGCACGGATACTGGCAGGTGGAAATGAAAGAGGAGGATCGCGAGAAGACCGCTTTCACGACAGGGAGTGGACTCTATCACTTCAAAGTGATGCCAATGGGATTGACCAACGCCCCAGCGACGTTTCAAAGGCTGATGGAGATGGTTCTCCGTGGCCTCCCATGGCAGACATGCCTAGTCTATTTGGATGATGTCTTGATCTTTAGCCAATCCTTTGAAGAACATCTCCAGCACTTGGAGGAAGTCTTCTGCAGATTCCAGTGTAGCGGCTTGAAGTTAAACCCTGCCAAATGCTACCTTGCCAAGGACAATGTACTCTTCCTTGGGCACATCGTCTCAAAGGACGGTGTAAAGCCGGACCCCAAGAACGTACAAAGTGTGAAAGATTGGCCCACTCCTCACACTCCAACTGAAGTGAGAGCCTTTCTCGGACTTTGTTCCTATTACAGAAAGTTCATTAAGAATTTTGCACATCATGCAGTACCGTTGCATGGACTGACAGAGAAGAATACACCCTTCCTGTGGACACTAGCTTGTGAAGAAGCATTCGCTTATTTGAAACAAGCTCTGTCACGTCCTCCTGTAATGGCCTTCCCAAACTTTGCCCAGCCGTTTCAGCTATACACAGATGCCTCCTGCTCTGCCATTGGGGCAGTGTTAGCTCAGAAGCGTGAGGAGAGGGAAGTGGTCGTTGCCTATGCCAGCCATGTCCTCACCAAGGCAGAGAGGAAATGGTCGACATATGACAGAGAGCTGTGGGCGATCGTCTGGTCTGTCAGACATTTTCGGCATTATCTCTACAAGCAAACTTTTGTCATCATTACAGATCACAAACCCCTCTTGGGCCTGAGAAGAATCCCCATCGACAGCGACAGGACTGGTCGGCGTGCACGTTGGGCCCTGGAATTAGATCCATTTGAGTGGACTGTGATCCACAGAGAAGGATATCGGCATCAGAATGCAGACTCATTATCGAGGCGGCCAGAGGTGACAAGTCCGCCTGCCACCACTGGAAACCCTTCTGTCGTCCCGCTACCTTTTCATGTCGTCACAAAACCCAGCTATGTGTGCACCGCCGATCTTCAGCCGGAACCAGAACCAATACCCCATGAGCCGGTCCCAAACCAGTCCGAAGGATGCCCCTCATCGACTTTCCAGCTTTCCACCAGTGGATTGGAGCTGCAGGAGAAGCAACAGCAGGACCCGATCCTGGCGGAGGTCATCAGATGGAAGACCAAAGGCTACAAACCCCCACTCTGGAGGATGAAAAACAGACCCGCTGCAGAGAAGTCACTCTGGCGTGAATACGGAAGGCTCACCTTTCACAACGAGCTGCTCTGTAGGAAAGTTCATAACCGAACATCCAAGTCAGCAGTCTATCAGGTTATCATACCTCAAGAGTTGCAGGAAGACGTCTTCAAGCTGCTCCATGGTAATCTGGTGGCAGGCCATTTGTCAGCGGAGAAGGTTCTGCAACATGCTCAGGTATTGTGCTACTGGCCATTCATGTCTCGGGATATTTATCAGTGGTGCAAGAAGTGTGTGCCGTGTGATGCTCGACGCAATCCTGTCCCACATCAGAGAGCACCCATGAAGACAGTGACAGCAACCTCACCATTCCAGAAAGTGGCAGCTGACATCTTGGAATTACCAGTCACCAGCCATGGCAACCGGTATGTGTTGGTAGTTCAAGATTATTTTTCTAAATATGTCAACCTCTACGCCATTCCAGATCAAAGGTCAACAACTGTGGCCAGATGCATTTTTGAGAACTTCATCAGAGAGCATGGAATCCCGGAGAGTCTTCACACGGACCAAGGACGGCAGTTCGAGTCGGACCTTGTCAAACATCTTTGTTGTCTACTCTGAGTGAAGAAGACAAGGACCAGCCCATATCATCCACAATGTGACGGTATGGTGGAACAATTTAACCGGACACTCATCGACCAATTAGCTAAGACTCTTCTCCAGCAGTCTGGAGAGTGGGACGACTGCCTCAATCAGGTGGCCTTGGCCTATAACACCAGCCCTCACTCCTCTACAGGATACACCCCCTTTTTCCTGACCCATGGTCGAGAGGCACGGATGCCTGTTAATGCCCTGTTCCCTCCTGATGTGCCGTTTCCAAACTCCACGCCTGGCACTTCAGCTGACTATGCAGTACAACTGACCCGAAAGCTACAATCTGCCTTCAGGTCTGCTACTGTGAACAGCGATCAAGCTCACGTGCGACAGAAACATCACTATGACCGACTTGTCCATCACACTCCTTACACCCCAGGGGATTATGTGTGGTTGAGTGACCCTACAACTTCACATCAAAAGCTGTCTCCACACTGGAGGGGACCTTTTGTGGTTCTGGAGTTTCTTGGATCGACGGAAGAGGAATCTGGCGTGACGTACAAGATCAAGTATCTTTTGGATCCACCTGATAAAGTCCAAACACTCCACTACAACCGATTGCGTCCTTATTACCCTGATGTAAAGACCGTACCTTTGGGTACTTCATCAGCACCTGTGGGTCACACACCTCATCCACCCCTGGCCCTATCAGCGTTATCAGGTGCTCTACCTTTCCAGCCCTCCAGGTCTTCAGTGACCCGGAAGAGATGCCTGCCTGGCCCTTTATCACCTTGTCTGGCCCCATTGGAAAGGCCTCGGACGACTGATACAGACTTACCTGTTCCCTCATCTGTGGACCAGAGGCCTACCGTTCTGCCTGCAGCACTGGGTTCAAACACCGGTTCCTCTTCACGCCCAGGCCACCGCCAAGTTAAACTTCCTTCGCGTTTCAAAGACTTTGTTCTGATGTGATTGTATGTTTCTGATGGGCTTTTGTTTTACACAAACGCCCCCCCCCCCCCCCCCCCTCCTCGTGCAATGTTAGTTTGTTGTAACCTGGCTTCTATGTTACGTGTTCAAAGTAGAAATGAGGACATTTCTCTGGTGGGAGAGGGAAGAATGTAAGCTTTTGTTAAATTGTTAATTATTATCATTTTATATTCATGCATTATATTCTTTTATGTTAGTTACCTTAATTATACTCTGTTTAATACGTCCTGAAATATTCTTAGGTTGCTTACATGTGATTGGAGAAGAAAAACAGGAAAAGCTTCCGTGATCGGGCGTTCTCAGGGTAGTATGGCCGTAAGCGAAGGACGGGGTCAAAATTTCCCTCTTTATAGGTTACAGGGCCCCTGTAACGGCACTTCCGGGTCGGTGGGGGGCTAATTTGTTGCATTTCTTTCCCTCATCCCTTTTCCACGGACGAGGGGCGCGCACTCTTGGCGTTTTGAGCTCTCAGCAGTGCTTGATGTCTGTTCTGAAAGTTGGCTTTTCCAGTGGAGGTGCGAAAGCATCCAGCAGTCTGAAATCCTAGGCTGCTTCCTATGCAAGTGCGATCATGATCGATTTTCGTGCAGAGGGCTCCCTCTTTTGGAAAATAATAGTATTACAACAAGACGTTGATCAGTCAGATCAATGTTACAGAAGCGATTTCAAACCGTAGCAGAAGTGAAAGTTGAATGAGAAATGAAAGCGATAATTAATAGGAAAGGGGCGTTTATTGGTGTCGTGTGCAAAAGCTTACAGCACCTGGTATTCCCAGGCGGTCTCCCATCCAAGTACTAACCAGGCCCGACCCTGCTTAGCTTCCGAGATCGGACGAGATTGGGCGTTCTCAGGGTAGTATGGCCGTAAGCGAAGGACGGCGTCAAAAATTCCCTCTTTATAGGTTACAGGGGCCCTGTAACGGCACCTTCGGGTCGGTGGGGGATGGATGGCTAATTTGTTGCATTTCTTTCCCTCATCCCTTTTCCACGGACGAGGGGCGCGCACTCTTGGCGTTTTGAGCTCTCAGCAGTACTTGATGTCTGTTCTGAAAGTTGGCTTTTCCAGTGGAGGTGCGAAAGCATCCAGCAGGCGGGAATCCCAGGCTGCTTCCTATGCAAGTGCGATCATGATCGATTTTCGTGCAGAGGGCTCCCTCTTTTGGAAAATAATAGTATTACAACAATACGTTGATCAGTCAGATCAATGTTACAGAAGCGATTTCAAACCGTAGCAGAAGTGAAAGTTGAATGAGAAATGAAAGCGATAATTAATAGCAAAGGGGCGTTTATTGGTGTCGTGTGCAAAAGCCCTCTCCGTGAGCCGTCACCTTACCGTGGTGGAGGGGTTTGTGTGTCCCAATGATCCTAGGAGCTAAGTTGTCTGGGGCTTTATGCCCCTGGCAGGGTCACCCATGGCAAACAGGTCCTAGGTGAGGGACCAGACAAAGCACGGCTCACAAAGCCCCTTAATGACAAATAAAATCGATGGTATCCAGTTTCCCTTGCCCGGACGCGGGTCACCGGGGCCCCCCTCTGGAGCCAGGCCTGGAGGTGGGGCTCGTTGGCGAGCGCCTGGTGGCCGGGCCTACACCCATGGGGCCCGGCCGGGCTCAGCCCGAAGAGGCAACGTGGGTCCCCCTTCTCATGGTCTCACCACCCGTGGGAGGGGTCAAAGGGGTCGGGTGCAATGCGAGCTGGGCGGCAGCCAAAGGCGGGGACCCTGGCGGTCCGATCCTCGGCTGCAGAAGCTAGCTCTTGGGACATGGAATGTCACCTCTCTGGCAGGGAAGGAGCCCGAACTGGTGTGTGAGGCAGAGAAGTTCCGACTGGATATAGTCGGACTTGCCTCCACACACAGCCTAGGTTCTGGTACCAGTCCTCTCGAGAGGGGTTGGACTCTCTTTCACTCTGGAGTTGCTCACGGTGAGAGGCGCAGAGCAGGTGTGGGCATACTCATTGCCCCCCGGCTCAGTGCCTGTACATTGGGGTTCACACCGGTGGACGAGAGGGTTGCATCCCTCCGCCTGCGGGTGGGGGGACGGGTCCTGACTGTTGTTTGTGCATATGCACCAAACAGCAGCTCAGCATACCCACCCTTTTTGGAGTCCTTGGAGGGTGTGCTGGAGAGTACTCCTGCTGGGGACTCCCTTGTTCTACTGGGGGACTTCAATGCTCACGTGGGCAATGACAGTGAGACCTGGAGGGGCGTGATTGGGAGGAACGGCCCCCCCGATCAGAACTCGAGTGGTGTTTTGTTATTGGACTTCTGTGCTCGTCACGGACTGTCCATAACGAACACCTTGTTCAAACATAAGGGTGTCCACGTGTGCACTTGGCAACAGGACACCCTAGGCCGTAGTTCGATGATCGACCTTGTGGTCGTGTCATCGGATTTGCGGCCGCATGTTCTGGACACTCGGGTGAAGAGAGGGGCGGAGCTGTCAACTGATCACCACCTGGTGGTGAGTAGGCTCCGATGGTGGGGGAAGATGCCGGTCCGTCCTGGCAGACCCAAACGTATTGTGAGGGTTTGTTGGGAGCGTCTGGCGGAATCCCCTGTCAGAAGGAGTTTCAACTCCCACCTCCGACAGAGCTTTTCCCATGTTCCGGGGGAGACGGGGGACATTGAGTCCGAGTGGACCATGTTCCGTGCCTCTATTGTTGAGGCGGCCAATCTGAGTTGTGGCCGTAAGGTGGTTGGTGCCTGTCGTGGCGGCAACCCTCGTACTCGCTGGTGGACACCAGCAGTAAGGGATGCCGTCAAGCTGAAGAAGGAGTCCTATCGAGCCTTTATGGCCTGTGGGACCCCAGAGGCAGCTGACGGGTACCGACTGGCCAAGCGGAACGCAGCTTCGGTGGTCGCCGAGGCAAAAACCCGAGCATGGGAAGAGTTCGGTGAGGCCATGGAAGCCGACTTCCGGACGGCTTTGAGGAAATTCTGGTCCACCATCCGACGTCTCAGGAGGGGGAAGCAGTGCACTACGAACACTGTGTACAGTGGGGATGGGGCGCTGCTGACTTCGACTCGGGACGTTGTGAACCGGTGGGCAGAGTACTTCGAAGACCTCCTCAACTCCACCAACATGCCTTCCTTGGAGGAAGCAGAGCCTGGGGACTCTGAGGTGGGCTCTCCTATCTCTGTGGTTGAAGTCACCGATGTGGTTAAAAAGCTCCTCGGTGGCAAGGCCCCAGGGGTGGATGAGATCCGCCCAGAGTTCCTCAAGGTTCTGGATGTTGTGGGGCTGTCCTGGTTGACACGCCTCTGCAACATCGCGTGGTCAACGGGGAGAGTGCCTCTGGATTGGCAGACCGGGGTGGTAGTCCCTCTTTTTAAAAAGGGGGACCGGAGGGTGTGTTCCAACTACAGAGGGATCACACTCCTCAGCCTCCCTGGTAAGGTCTATTCAGGGGTGCTGGAGAGGAGGGTCCGTCAGGAAGTCGAGCCTCAGATTGAGGAGGAGCAGTGTGGTTTTCGTCCCGGCCGTGGAACAGTGGACCAGCTCTACACCCTTAGCAGGGTTCTCGAGGGTATGTGGGAATTCGCCCAACCAGTCTACATGTGTTTTGTGGACTTGGAGAAGGCGTTTGACCGTGTCCCTCGGGGAGTTCTGTGGGGGGTGCTTCGTGGGTATGGAGTACCGAACCCCCTGATACGGGCTGTTCGCTCACTATACCACCGATGTCAGAGTTTGGTCCGCATTGCCGGCAGTAAGTCGGAATCGTTTCCAGTGAGGGCAGGACTCCGCCAAGGCTGCCCTTTGTCACCGATTCTGTTCATAACCTTCATGGACAGAATCTCTAGGCGCAGCCGAAGCGTTGAGGGGGTCCGTTTTGGTGGCCTCAGTATTGCATCCCTGCTTTTTGCAGATGATGTGGTGCTGTTGGCTCCTTCAAACAGGGCTCTCCAACTCTCACTGGAGCGTTTCGCAGCCGAGTGTGAAGCGGTTGGGATGAAAATCAGCACCTCCAAATCTGAAACCATGGTCCTCAGTCGGAGAAGGGTGGAGCGCCCCCTCCAGGTCGGGGGGAGATCTTGCCCCAAGTGGAGGAGTTTAAGTATCTTGGGGTCTTGTTCACGAGTGAGGGCAGGAGGGAGCGAGAGATCGACAGGCGGATCGGTGCAGCGTCTGCTGTGATGCGGACGTTGTATCGGTCTGTCGTGGTGAAGAAGGAGCTGAGCCAAAGGGCGAAGCTCTCAATTTACCGGTCGATCTACGTTCCAACCCTCATCTATGGTCACGAGCTATGGGTCGTGACCGAAAGAACGAGATCCCGGATACAAGCGGCCGAAATGAGTTTTCTCCGCAGGGTGTCCGGGCTCTCCCTTAGAGATAAGGTGAGAAGCTCGGTCATCCGGGAGGGGCTCCGAGTCGAGCCGCTTCTCCTCCACATCGAGAGGAGCCAGATGAGGTGGCTTGGGCATCTGCTTCGGATGCCTCCTGAACGCCTCCCTGGTGAGGTGTTCCGGGCATGTCCCACCGGGAGGAGACCCCGAGGAAGACCCAGGACACGCTGGAGAGACTATGTCACCCAGCTGGCCTGGGAACGCCTCGGGATCCCCCGGGGAGAGCTGGAAGAAGTAGCTAGGGAGAGGGAAGTCTGGGCTTCCCTGCTGGAGCTGTTGCCCCCGCGACCCGGCCCCGGATAAGCGGTAGAAGATGGATGGATGGATGGATGGATGGTGTGCAAAAGCTTACAGCACCTGGTATTCCCAGGCGGTCTCCCATCCAAGTACTAACCAGGCCCGACCCTGCTTAGCTTCCGAGATCGGACGAGATCGGGCGTTCTCAGGGTAGTATGGCCGTAAGCGAAGGACGGCGTCAAAAATTCCCTCTTTATAGGTTACAGGGGCCCTGTAACGGCACCTTCGGGTCGGTGGGGGATGGGGGGGCTAATTTGTTGCATTTCTTTCCCTCATCCCTTTTCCACGGACGAGGGGCGCGCACTCTTGGCGTTTTGAGCTCTCAGCAGTACTTGATGTCTGTTCTGAAAGTTGGCTTTTCCAGTGGAGGTGCGAAAGCATCCAGCAGGCGGAAATCCCAGGCTGCTTCCTATGCAAGTGCGATCATGATCGATTTTCGTGCAGAGGGCTCCCTCTTTTGGAAAATAATGGTATTACAACAATACGTTGATCAGTCAGATCAATGTTACGGAAGCGATTTCAAACCGTAGCAGAAGTGAAAGTTGAATGAGAAATGAAAGCGATAATTAATAGGAAAGGGGCGTTTATTGGTGTCGTGTGCAAAAGCTTACAGCACCTGGTATTCCCAGGCGGTCTCCCATCCAAGTACTAACCAGGCCCGACCCTGCTTAGCTTCCGAGATCGGACGAGATCGGGCGTTCTCAGGGTAGTATGGCCGTAAGCGAAGGACGGCGTCAAAAATTCCCTCTTTATAGGTTACAGGGGCCCTGTAACGGCACCTTCGGGTCGGTGGGGGATGGGGGGCTAATTTGCTGCATTTCTTTCCCTCATCCCTTTTCCACGGACGAGGGGCGCGCACTCTTGGCGTTTTGAGCTCTCAGCAGTACTTGATGTCTGTTGTGAAAGTTGGCTTTTCCAGTGGAGGTGCGAAAGCATCCAGCAGGCGGAAATCCCAGGCTGCTTCCTATGCAAGTGCGATCATGATCGATTTTCGTGCAGAGGGCTCCCTCTTTCGGAAAATAATAGTATTACAACAAGACGTTGCTCAGTCAGATCAATGTTACGGAAACGATTTCAAACCGTAGCAGAAGTGAAAGTTGAATGAGAAATGAAAGCGATAATTAATAGGAAAGGGGCGTTTATTGGTGTCGTGAATTGGAGGTGGGTGCAAAAGCTTACAAGCACCTGGTATTCCCAGGCGGTCTCCCATCCAAGTACTAACCAGGCCCAACCCTGCTTAGCTTCCGAGATCGGCCGTTCTCAGGGTAGTATGGCTGTAAGTGAAGGACAAGGTCAAAATTTCCCTCTTTATATGTTACAGGGGCCCTGTAACGGCACCTCCGGGTCGGTGGGGGATGGGGGGCTAATTTGTTGAATTTCTTTCCCTCGTCCCTTTTTCCACGGACGAGTGGCGCGCCATAATCATACTGGGCAAGTGTTTAATGAAAAAAAAAACAGCCCCTTGATGCATCAGCCTGACTTGATAGTTTAGGTCAAGATGAACCGACTGTTAGCATGCACATGCACAGACCCTTCAGTCAGTGCCAGTCAACAAACAGCTTACCGGTATTTTAATTGTACATTGGCGTATGGCTCGACTAAAACCAGGAAATGAAGGTGTGCGGCAAAGTTTTTTTGCTGCATCACTGGGAAATAATCAGTTGACAGTGACAAAACGGCCCCGCTCAGCCCCAGACAACCGGCACTTTCGAACCACCTCCAAGATCGTTATTAGTTCTGAGTAAAAAAGAAGCCACGGTATTCTGCATTGCCACATATCATTTTGGGGAACACGTTCAGAGTGCAAACCTGAATACAAAACTGAAACTACTTTAATTAAATGTGATAAAATAATGACATACTCTAACAATGTGTTTCATTTTTATTTTTTTATTTTTAACTCTGTCTCTGAATTAAATAATTTCCTGTGATCAATCATTGTTAAATCAAGGATAGGGAGGGAAATTTAAAGAATGCAGAAACATTCATGTTTCACTTTAGAGCAGTGTATAATGCTAGGTTATCTATCAAATAATAACATAACTCCAAATGTAAATAAAAATGTTTGCTCTAAACACATTATTTGAATGGGTTACCATGGCAGAAGACCAAAGTTGTGTGCTTCATATAACTGCAGTCGTGGTGCATGTGTTTGTGTTTGGTGGTTGGAATCCAATCCTGCGGATTTTGGTGATGTCGGGTTGCCCTTTAGCCCCTACTGAAGTCAATTATTCATTGTTACTGAAACCTAACAGTTCTGACCAAGTTAACCAGTTTGAAATTGATAGCATGTAATATATTTCGATAAATATGTTTGGGATAACAGGGCGGCCCGGTAGTCCAGTGGTTAGCACGTCGGCTTCACAGTGCAGAGGTACCGGGATCGATTCCAGCTCCGGCCTCCCTGTGTGGAGTTTGCACGTTCTCCCCGGGCCTGCGTGGGTTTTCTCCGGGTGCTCCGGTTTCCTCCCTCATTCCAAAAACATGCGTAGCAGGCTGATTGAACACTCTAAATTGTCCCTAGGTCTGAGTGTGAGCGTGGATGCTTGTTCGTTTCTGTGTGCCCTGCGATTGGCTGGCAACCGATTCAGGGTGTCCCCCGCCTACTGCCCGGAGACAGCTGGGATAGGCTCCAGCGCCCCCCGCGACCCTAGTGGGGATCAAGCGGCTCGGAAGATGAATGAATGAATGAATGTTTGGGATAATATATTTCGACAATATTTGCATTTTGCTTCTTATATATATATATATATATATAGCGGCTGGATAGCTCAGTTGATAAGGCATCGGTTTGGCATACGGGAGACGGTGGTTCGAATCCCGCTTGGGGCAAAAATGAGCACATAACACCATCCAGTGTGGGTCCTTGGGCAAGATCCTTCACGCTAATGCCTACCTCATACAATGATGAGAGACAATAAAACGAATGACATGCCGGCTCAGACATCGCCCGGCCAAACAAGTCAGGATCGTTCGCCCTTCGGTTAGCCATTCTGGGTGAGTCCCATCCCGCAGCAGCTGGTTCATTTGTACTGCTAGGCGCTCATGGAGTGCTGTGAGTTTCTTTAGCCAGTAGGTGTGGACCATGTCCGGGCCTGGTGCTGTCCAGTTCTTCATATCTGAGACTCTTTCCTGTATGTCTGCCACTGTTATGGTAACTGGGTTCTGTTCAGGGAGGTTGCTGTGCTCCTCTCTCAGGGTCACCAGCCATTGTGCACTGCTGTTCTGTGCAACCTCCTTCTCCCATATTCCTTTCCAGTACCTTTCAGTTTCCAGTCTTGGTGGGTCAGCTCTGTTGTTAGGACTCTGCCACTGAGCGTACACTTTCGCAGGTTGTGTTGCGAACAGCCTGTTTATTCGTCTGGCCTCATTCTCTTTCGTGTACCGCTTTAGGCGACTGGACAAGGCTTGGAGCCTTTGTTTGGCAGTTTCGAGTGCTTCAGGTATGGTCATCTGGATGTACCTCTCGGGTATCGGCCTTTTCATCACACCTCTCTGGGCCTCCGTCAACTCACATGACTCACATCTTTCCGGGCCGCCTTGATCTTAGCTTCCAGCCGTCTTTTCCATGGTGGGTAACGTATCTCATGGTTTCCATGGTTGCTCTTATAGCCCAGAGTCTCCAGGATCACTGATGCTGAAGCGTATATCAGCTCATTGGTTTCCGTGATCGTTACGGTAGGGATCACCCTCAGTGCTGCATTCACACTTTCTATGAGACTTTCAGATGGTACTTCACATAGCCTTTGTAATCGGTTTCTAGGTTACCCAGCTTTCATTCTCGCCATGATCTTAGCTTTCAGGTCAGTTGCTGCCTCGCTCAGCATTTCATTCATTGGGGCTGGCCACCCAATCTCATCATCTGCATTCATTGGGGCTTGCCTCCCAATCTCTTGTATGACCTCCTCCTCTGATCTGGCAGCCTGGGGCCCTTCACCATGGAACCTGCGTTGTACCTCATCAATCTCAAGTTGTGACAGCAGTTGCCGTTTGTGGATGTTGGAAGCCATGTTATCGCATCTCGCCCATCTCCGCTTTGTTCCAGTAGCCCATTTTTCATCAAGGTGCTCAGGTTCCCCAGCACCTGACGCAGACCTTGTTTGGCCGGGCGACGTCTGAGCCGGCATGTCATTCGTTTTATTGTCTCTCATCATTGTATGAGGTAGGCATTAGCGTGAAGGATCTTGTCCAAGGACCCACACTGGATGGTGTTATGTGCTCATTTTTTTGCCCCAAGCGGCAAATATATATATATACATATATGTATGAAGATGGCGCCCGAGTAGGCAGCCTTCGGCAAGTGCTCTTCAAGAGCCTTGCTTTTTTGTTCTTTTTTGTTCTTTTTGCTGTTTTTGTCTTTTGTTTTGTCACATGTTGTTTGTTGTTTCATTGTGTGGACCTGATATGGACTGTTTTCAGCGCTTTTTGGCCACGACATTCGTCAAAGGAGCAGTATCTGTGCTTGGTGGTTGCGCCTTCTCGGCAGCACGCCTGTACCAGCACAGATTTTGATTGGGAGGAATGTCGGCGCCATTGACTGTCGGTGCTGGATAGACCTGGGGCGCTTGTGTTTTTTGCGCCAGTAATGGGCAGCATTTTTCACAACCCCGATTTGTTCAGTGGCTATGTCAGCGCTGTTGGACAGTTGGCGTTGGTGCGGCTGGATGGATGGCCGCTGAAGTTGAGGATGAGGAGAGAGGAGCCTTGGCGAAGAGCGCCGATGCGTATTTGGAACCGTGAGTTCCGTGAGTTGCCGCTTGGAATTGAAATGGATTTCCATGGGACAGGAGAAGTGAACCAATCTCTTTTTTCGTCAATGGATGCTACAGCTTCTTGTTGACTTTGAAACTTAGCTTGTAGCCGACGTGTGCACATTTTGAGCATGACGTCTCTGATCCACTGGTTAAAGGACACTTTGATTCTCTCCTCTTTCATCTCAAACCGCTTCAAACAACAAAGCGTGTGACGGAAAAGTGGTTAGGACTGCACGACTGTCCGTGTTTTATGTTATGTGTTGTGTTTATTATTTTACTTTATGTTAACTGTTTTGTAAAGCGCTTTGTTACAGCTGCCGCTGTTGTGAAAGCGCTATATAAATCAGCATGTATTGTATTGTATTGTATTGTATTGTATGTATGTATGTATGTATGTATGTATGTATGTATATATATGTATGTATATGTATATAAAAATTCGGTTGGCAAGCACTTGCACACACTACCTAGATACTAACAACTTTTTCTCTCAAATGTATGCCCATTAAAACAACCACAAACCTATTCCAAAGTCCTTGTAGAGAGAAAAAAAATGCATGATAAAACTGAATAAAAGAGCAAACCAAAATAATACCATCATAATGCCACTATTTAACTGAGGTATCACAGCAATTTCAATTACAAGGCGACCATATTTGTTTCCTTCCATGGTCGACATTGAGCACAACTGATGCTGCACATAGCCACCATTAAAAACACCAACTGATTAAAAAACATTTAATTTGATAGCTAAATGGCGCTTACCCATTTTGAGAAGAGCCATTCATCATGGCACCAAACGCCCAAATGCAAAAAACAATTTGCCTCCAATTGTTGTAAGTGTTGAATCACGCTGCGAGACATGCTAAAGCTAATTTGCCAGACAAATTAGTTGACTCGATCAAACTTCATCGCCAAAGTTATAAAACCAAGTATGGAAAGCAAGTGCTCTCACCGTACATTTCTTGTAATTGTTCCGTGTGAAGCCCACTGCAGGGGACATTTTAGATGCCCACCCTTGATGCCATTTTTAAAACACTGTGGCTGTCAAATGGCTTGACTTAGGATACCAACCATTACCAAGATAGCTCCTCCATTTCACTAATGGAGTCTTCCCTGTGATTCCAACACATGCCAAACCAGTTGCTGTATTGCATGTTTTGCCTAAAGCAGTCTTCCTCAACTGGCGGACCGCGATCCACGACCGGACCGCCGACCTCCTCTGTCTGAGGCTTCTCTGTCCAGACCCTCGGCAAATTGTATCAAATAAAAAATTATCAAGTGATTTTTATGTTATACATTTTATATGTTTGGACTATAATCTGCGCATTACCGCGATCGCTTGTTAAAATTATCCGTTGTATTCTTTGCGTGCACTAACAGATGTAATGCAGAGGACCGCAGCAGCGCGACTGTGTGTATAATGTTTGACTAACTGGAGACCCTGTCTGAGGAGGGCATGTGGCGATAACGATGCGCTGATGCTCCTCTGAAATGAAGGTGTGCCCATACATAAGCGTCAGCATATACGATGCGCTGATTGGCTCATTTGAATTTAAGGTGTGCCCATACCTAAGCGTCAGCATATACGATGAGCTGATTGACCCATTTGAATTTAAGGTGTGCCCATACCTAAGCGTTAGCATATACGATACGCTGATTGGCTCATTTGAATTTAAGGTGTGCCCATACATAACCGTCAGCACGCGTCTATCCCAATACACACACATTCAAAATGGAGGATTGTGTCAGGAAACAGACGCATGCGCGACGCCACAGTGTGCTCACAGCTTCAGCCCAGGAAAGCCGCACACAGACAATTAGACAAAACGAATCGCGGGAGGTTTCGATTGTGTGCAGTTCTGCTCCCGTCTACCCGGGGTTCTTTGCAGCTGTTTAACAGCAGAACATCGCAAGGGAAATGAACGTCACAATGGCGTCCTCAAATAATATTTGCATGCCCCAGACAATGCATTCACTTATAGTGGAAGAACAGCACTGCACATTCCTGTGCTCCTTGTGTCAGTATTTAAAATGGTTCTTAACTCCTCTTCTTATATATTTTTAAGTGATTTCAGAGGGGATTTGAAAAGGGGAATTGTACACATGAAAAGGATATTTTTGTTTTCATGTTTAGTATTTATTTTGGTAAAATTAGTGTTTTGTTTTTGTTAAAGTAAGGGAAAAAAACACAACTACTGTTTAACAAAGTTAAAGTAAAAATGTCTTATTTCCCTAAAAGGGCTATTTGTATTATTAAGCAGGCACAACTTAACAAAATAAAAGAGTTCCTGTGCCTCAACACAATACCTCTCATTATTTGGTGTGTACTGGCAACGTGAATAATTGTTATTTTCATGCACCCCATTATTGATTGGTTGTGAGGAGTGTTGATTTGTATAAGCTTGGCTTTACCATACTAAATGGGCATATAGCCCTTCTACCCATGATTCCCATGCATGGAATCGGACCTTGGTCTTATTAAAAAAAACAAGTGGACCTACAGCATTTCTAGTTGAGGATCACTGGCCTAAAGTAACCATTAGATCATGCTGCAACAGCGGATAGAGGTAACCTTAAAAAAAAAACTTGAGTAACTTTTTAATGCCTTTGAAAATTATACATTGTTTAAAGTATTTACAGTATGTGAACTGAATAAAAAAGTTACTCATAAAGGTCAAAGTAAAATTATATATAATATGATAATATGTTGTGGTGACTTGACAGTCCTGAGGTCGGTTGTTAGAATCCGAGCTTGGGCCTCCAGAAGTTTGCATGCACTCTCCATGTTTGTTGGGATTTTATGCCAGTACTCTGGCTTCCTCCTGCATTCCAAAACCACACATTTTGGATTAATTGAAAACTAAAAACAAATCCTTAGGTGTGAATGGATGTTTGTCGATAAGTGCCCTGCAATAGAGATGCGACCAGTCCAGGGTTTATCATGCCTATCATCGGGATTGAGCTGGGATAGGATCCAGGTCACCTGTGACTCTCATGAGCAATATAGAAAATGGATGAACGAATGTTACAGTTGTGTTTCCTTCAATTTACAAACCTTAGGCAAGTTATAAAATCATTTCCAATACGTTTTAAAAAAAAATGTTTTTACGGTGTTTTAACACATTTTTTAAATAATCAAACACAGTTAAAATGTATCATACAGTATATTAAGAGAGAAATATCAACAAATAAAAATATTTGTACTCATAACGACTCACGACGGCGATGATGAAGCAGCCATAACACAGTACAGTCCTGTTACAAGGCTGAAATAAGGGTGTTTTCTTTGTAAAAAAAATATGACCAACCTGGTGTTGAAATTGACCATTGAAAATGTCAAGCATGCATGAGCATATAGTACGTCTGCATATAAACATAGTCTCCGTGCTTTTGCATCGGTGACTTTTTTGTTGTTATATTTCTCACAAACATCTTTTTGGGCAGGTGTTGGCTGCTTGTGTTTTTTTTTTCTGTTGCAAACCCGGGTGGCTCCGCCATTGTTGTTTTGGAACTGCAGTGCATCACCATGTCAGCAAGCCACCACTCCGTTAACATTGCATTCCATAGGGAAAGGATGAACGCTGAAGTAATCAGCAATGTTTGTGCTGTATCTCAAGAACACAACAGTCAATCAGGGACTGTATATATTATAAAATAAAATAAAATCCTCGTCTCACCCACCCTCGGGTGGTGTCTGTCCCTCATTCAGCTCGGGTCCTCTACCAGAGGCCAGGAAGCTTGAGGGTTCTGCGCAGTATCCTTGCTGTTCCCAGCACTGCACATTTCTGGACTGAGATGTCCAACGTTGTTCCAGGGATCTGTTGCAACAACTCATCTAGTTTGGGGGTCACTGCCCCGAGTGCTCCGACCACCACAGGCACGACTGTCATCTTTACCTTCCAGGCTCTCTCCAGCTCCTCTCTGAGCCCTTGGTATTTCTCGAGTTTCTCGTGTTCCTTCTTTCTGATGTTTCCAAAAAAACCAGCATGTCAGACAGCAAGAAAATATAAGACTATTGGACTTAGTCTTTGTTTTGAATGTTTCGATGATATTGTAGAATGTATCAGATTCTGGGGCCTGTGGTGGAGGATGTCCAAGACACCGAAGTGTTGGGGAGACCAAAATCAATATTTTAACTTTGATACTGAAAGACCACCATGAATGTTGCAACATGGTCATTTAAATTATGTTTCCCCTTCCATATACAGTTGATGTAGAAACTGTGAAGTGAAGCTTTTTTTCCAGAATTTGGGAGGAGGGGCTAATGGAATGATGGAAGAAAAAAAGTTCATGCTGGGCAAAATGTCCAATTTGATAATAGAAATACGTGCCTGTAACAAATGTGGAGAATGTCACCATCTCTCAAGACAATGCTCAAGAAGGATTATGGATGGCCAAAGTTTATTTTTCGATTTTTTTTCCCCCATTGATATGATTGGTCAAGGTCATCTTTATTGTCAAATATGCTTACCTCACCCGCTGGAGGTATTTATCCGTAGCTGCTTTCCTTGTTGCCAGTTCGAGATTGCCATTGGCTTGTGGTATACCGAGGTACTTTTAGCTGTCCTCAATGTCTGCTATTGTTCCTTCAGGAAGTGAGACCCCTACAGTGCGGACTACCTTTCCTCTCTTAGTCACCATCCGACTACATTTCTCAAGCCCGAATGATATCCCGATGTCACCGCTGTAGATCCTGGTTGTGTGGATTAGGGAGTCTATGTCTCTCTCGCTCTTATCATACAGCTTTATGTCATCCATGTAGAGGAGGTGATGATCGTAGCTCCATTTTTGTGGCGGTATCCGTAGCCTGTCTTGGCGATTACTTGGCTTAGGGGGGGTTCAGTCCTATGCAGAACAGCAGTGTGGAGAGTGCATCACCTTGGTATATGCAACATTTGATGGACACTTGGGTAAGTGGCTTGCTATTGGTCTCAAGTGTGGTTTTCACACACACACAAAAAGAAATATATACCTGTATATATACACACACACACCGGTATATACAGTATATGTATGTTTATGTTCAAAAGGCAATATACCATGCAATGGATGGCGGAGGCTTGGAATGGTGGGTTGAAGCAAACAAATTTCTTATTTTTTCTGCTGTTCACAAGGTCTACCAAACGCTGGTCATGTGAAAACGTTGGGGAGCAACTGTCCCGATCCTGACAACACTTTTTACAGATATTGAAAATGTTTCATGACATTTTCATAAACGTTAAAGTTCAAGTGGAACTCCAGCCCCCTTGCAGCGATTCTAATGGAATCTGCAGGACTATCCAGATTATTTTTTTAATGTCAAGCCAAACATACAATGTCATAAATCTTCCACAGTGAACAAAGCGTCCTTTCCCAAGGGATTTGCAGTACTTGTTGTGGTGGAATGATACAGTCATTCATTGGGGAGCTCTTTCCACCGCCTGCGTTTAAATGGCAAATTCCCCAGAAACTGTGTGTCCCAATTTTAAATTTACACTATCCTTTGACTTGTTTTCCTTTCAATATGTATAAAAGAAAGCAGTTACAGTGATTTTTTTTGCTTATTTCTCATTGCTTATTATTGGTGTACAAGTGCTTAGCCAATTGAAGGTTTGAGATTCAAAAATTAACATTCGCTAGTTTAGATGTTTTACCTGTGTTTGCATAGTTTTTCTCCAGGTACTCCTGCTCCCACCCACATAAAAATAATACCGGTAATAATAATCATCATAAGCTATGTTGTCTAAAGACTCATAATTGCCCATAGGCTCAATTGTGAGTGGCCATTCTTTGTCCATATGTGCCCTGTCCAGGACAGAAAATAGATGGATAGCTGGAATTAATTGAAAACAATTTCCGACATGAATTCAGCACAACAACAGACACATGCTTCTTCGTGTACATTAGAAACTTAATTCAACCATGCAAACACAATCATTGATCATTCAGGTACTTCAGATGCTTTAAGCAGTAACAAATTGTGTTGTGAATTTAATCCACAACTCATCCTGTTTTGGGTGACAGGTAACATTATATGAAAAATGTGCTTAATTTTTTTACTGTTTCAGATGACCATGAATCGGAGGGAGTTTTACAGGGTGGCAACGGACGGCAACTCCCACCTTTAACAACCCCTTTCGAGCCCCACTTGCCACCCCATGAGCAATGAATCTATCAAGACTGAATGCTAAATTGTTTTATAAATGTTAATTAAATTTGTGGCATGAAGATCAACTGGTTCGCACGTCTGCCTCAAAGTGCAGAGGTCTAGATTCGATTCCGGCTACGGCCTTCCTGTCTGGAGCTTGCATGTTCTCCCTGTACTGCGTCAGTTTTCTTCGGGTACTCCAAAAGCATGCATGGCAGGTTAATGGAACAGTTTAAATTGTCCCTCGGTGTGATTGTGAGCGCAAATGGTTGTTTGTCTGTATGTGCCTTGCAGTTGGCTCTATTGCCCGAAAACACGTGGGCTACAGAATGCCTCTGACACGTGTGAGGAAAAGCAAATTAGAAAATGGATGGATGGATGCTCCTAAAATTGTCTCGATAATGGGTCAAAAACGTGTTTCAAATGTATTCCCCCCCTCTTTATTTTTTTAAAGAAAATAAATTTGAACATCAGATGACTGAGCCCCATTTGTTTATGCAGCCATGTTGGCTGGCGCAGTAGCAGCAGAGGTCGGCGAAGGATTTACAATGGAGTCTCGTTATAAAATTACAGTTTGTCAGTCAACATTTCATCTTAGAGAATTCATATCTCACTTTTATAAAAAGGACATAATGACATACATTTGAAAACTGGACAGGTTGCATATTACAGATTCCTAAACAGAGCCACAACTATCGGGATGGTGGAGATGATGAGTGCTAAAATGTTGAGTCCTTGCGATCATACATAGGCTTGGAAGGTTACAAGTTGGGGCCGTCTGTATTTAGAGCACTCGTGGGGCTTGTGGGGTATCCCATTTGGGTGGGCTGATGAGGACGCGGGCTCCATGGCATAGTGGAGTTTCAGCCTCGCTGTTGAGCGGGCACAACCAATGTTCACGTCCTCTTTGGTGCTAGAGAGCGACCCTCTGGCCGGAGGAGCTGTCCGCTCAAACGCCAGCACAAGGCCGGAAGGCAGGGAAACTTCAGATGCCGGGTCAATTCTACCTATCAACCAGCGAGGAGGTCACTTGGGGATCATCAGGCGCCGACAGGTATGGCAGCCTCGGTCACACGCTCCCTAGTATTATCCCTGTTTTTGTCATTTTCGTTTGTTTTTGGCAACCCTGAGCGGCTTACATACACGAGGGAAAAGTTGCTGCGCATTGGGGAGTCTACGCTCGGTCTTTTTTCACCAGCACACGAAAATCCACAAGGTTTTTCTGAGCTAATCGTGAGCGGAGCGGCTGCGCTGTACGGAGAATGGAAACGCCGCCGGAGGAGGGGGAAGCGAGCCTGCGTGCTTGTCAAGCTCTGGCAGCGCGGATTTCGAACCCCATCCCATCGATCCATCTTGCTAATCTACGATCTCTGCCAAACAAGATGGATGAACTTCTTCTCCTCACAAAGACCAAAAAAACCTTTGCACGTTCTGCTGTGCTCTGCTTCACTGAAGCCTGGCTCAGTGACCGCCACCCGGATTCCGCGCTACATCTACCTGGCTTCCGCCTTCTCCGAGCCGACCGCGACACGGAGCTATCAGGGAAATCGAAAGGTGGTGAGATTTGCTTCTATATCAACGAAGAATGGTGCACTGATGTCACGAAGCTCGACGAACACTGCAGCCCGGACCTGGAGTCGCTGTCTTTAAACTGCAAGCCATTCTACTCGCCAGGTGAGTTCACCTCCTTTTTACTAGTCGGTGTTTCCATTGCGCCACAAGCTAATGCTAACACGGCGATACAAACGCTAGCCGAACAAGTAAACAAACTCGAACTAAAATACCCAGAGTCACATTTTAAATTGTTCTTAAAGATGTTTACCGTACCTCCACCACGTCCTGATGTCCTCGGGGTATCGAGGAAACCACAGTCAGGTGGTAACAATTCAATCAAAGCGTTGTACTCACCAGTACCTGCCCAAGTCTCCGTCAGACACAGAAAATCCAAGTCATTGGAAAGGAAATACTCCCTCAGAATATGGGTCTTGTTCGTCAGCGACCGGGCGTTTAACAACGCGATCCTTGTGGAAGTAGCAACGGGAGGGATTGCCTCTGTCGATCGCCGAGCCCGGGGGAATTCCCTCAAAAGTTTCGCTGGATTCCTCCCCGAGAAAGGCGCGCAGGGTAGAAATGCCGTGGCGCGTTGGGAGAGCCAACGACTGTTAGCAAGCACGAGGCGACGGGGTCGAGGGCACACCACGCCGGGGCGATCGAAGTGTGTCTCAGATCCCGTTTCAGCTTCATGAGCTGACCACTGCGTTTGCCGCGGCGCTTCCGTGAAGGGAGAGAGCGAACGCGGAAGAGATCAGCCAGCAGGTTAGCCAAGAACGGAGGTAGCGTCTTTTCACCACTGTCTTGCCAAAACGCGGCTGAATCTCCGACGTGTTGTTGAATCAATAACAACGATCGGCGATCATAAACCAACCGAGACGCTGTTAGGGAGGTAACAAGCATTGCGAAAAGTAAAAAACCCGAAATGGCAGGAGCGTCGCCGAACACACTGGCGCACAAGCGGCCATCTTAGGCAATCCAAAATAGGCTCTGCAAAATCTGTTTTACACATGAGAAATAAACTGAGACCCACGATTCAAAACAATGTCCCCATGCAGTTGGAACATGACGTATGAGCAAAGTTGATTCAGCTGCAGGATCGGAGCACTTCCTGTGCACAATTTCGTCAGGAATGCAGCAGGTCGGTATGAATGCATCTACATGAACAGTGAGGCAAAGACTTTTGGAGGATGGTGTCAAGAAGGACAAGAAGTACAGACTCATATTCTGCAAACGGTGCAAGGAATGGACTGTTGAGGACTATGGTAAAGCCATTTTGTCTGATAAATCCCCTTTTCCGATTGTTTGGGGCATCCGGGAGGGGTGGGGAGGCGCTTGTTGGAAGAAGAAAAGATGAGTACTGCCATTGGTCCTGTGTCATGCCAACAGTAAAGCATTCTAAAACAATTCATGTGTGGGGTTGCATAACAGCCCAGAGCCAGAAAGAATCGCTAGCACTGCAAATTGCATATACGAAATGCAATTTCTCTAAAACCCATTGACACTTATGAAATGCTTGTAATTATATTTCAGTTTATCATAGTGTGTTGCAGCCCATTCAGTTTATTATGTCATTTAGTCATTATACAAATAGTTAGTATGATTGACACACTACTCCTTAATTACAGGGTGATATTGACCCAAGTGAATAACGAACACATTGTCTATTGTTTGTTTTTGTTAGTATTTTCTTTCATTCTGACTTCATTGGTCAATGTAACAATCCAATCCAATCTCCATTGTGACTCTGACTTCAATGCGGTGACTAGGCAACATTTGTGTTGCTATTTTTTCATTCTTGCTCTTTGTCTACTTCAATGGTATGTTTTCTGAGGCTCTGGGGCTTCGGATGGTGGAGCTTTCTCACAGCACACTCAAACTTGCTTTTTGTCACCTAATAACCCGGGCCTGGCAAAGTAGTATGTCAGCCAACATTCAACTTTCCCCTTTCTGTAAAGTACTGTGAATTAATTATGAAATCTGTGGTACAGTACCAACAACGATCCGAACTTGTTGAATGTCCCGCTCCACTATCTTCAGTGACTACCAGATCCAGTACCCGACCCATGCAGCCTCACCCCTAACTGCTCAACCCAAGCCAATTTCTGCATTTTTGATAGTGCTGAAATAATTGCTTTCAAAAATGTGTGCATAAGTACTTTGGTTTAGGCGTGACATTTAATTTGAGTTTTTATTGCTTTGAATGCATTTTCAGACCGTGTTGAGCACGTTTTCTGACTTTTAATGTATCTTCATAGGAATGAGTTGTGTGATCAAATTAATGGTGATTTAGGGTTCAGGGGGTCATCCTGAACAAAATCCATGTTGAAGTGTGTGCATAAAAATCCTTTGGTTTAGGCGTGACACTCAATTTGAGTTTTTATTGCTTTAAATGTATTTTCAGGGCGAGTTGAGCACGTTTTCTGAGTTTGAATGTATCTTCATAGGAATGAGTTGTGTGGTCAAATTAATATTCATTTAGGCTTCAGGAGGTCATCCTGAACTCAATTCATGTTGAAATGTGTGCATAAGTCCTTTGGTTTAGGCGTCACACTCAATTTGAGTTTTTATTGCTTTAAATGCATTTTCAGGGCGAGTTGAGCACGTTTTCTGAGTTTGAATGTATCTACATAGGAATGAGTTGTGTGGTCAAATTAATGCTCATTTAGGCTTCAGGAGGTCAACCTGAACTAAATACATGTTGAAATGTGTGCATAAGTACTTTGGTTTAGTCGTGACATTTAATTTGAGTTTTTATTGCTTTGAATGCATTTTCAGACCGAGTTGAGCATGTTTTCTGAGTTTCAATGTATCTTCATAGGAATGAGTTGTGTGATGAAATTAATGGTGATTTAGGCTTCAGGGGGTCATCCTGAACAAAATACACGTTGAAGTGTGTGCATAAGTCCTTTGGTTTAGGCATGACACTCAATTTGAGTTTTTATTGCTTTAAATGCAGTTTCAGGCCGAGTTGAGCACGTTTTCTGATTTGGAATGTATCTTCATAGGAATGAGTTGTGTGGTCAAATTAATGCTCATTTAGGCTTCAGGAGGTCATCCTGAACTAAATTCATGTTGAAATGTGTGCATAAGTCCTTTGGTTTAGGCGTGACACTCAATTTGAGTTTTTATTGCTTTAAATGCATTTTCAGGCCGAGTTGACCACGTTTTCTGACTTGGAATGTATCTTCATAGGAATGAGTTGTGTGAT
Organism: Hippocampus zosterae; assembly: GCF_025434085.1. NCBI lineage: Eukaryota > Metazoa > Chordata > Actinopteri > Syngnathiformes > Syngnathidae > Hippocampus > Hippocampus zosterae. The sequence goes on from NC_067457.1 coordinate 9,415,897, forward strand.
CAAATTAATGGTGATTTAGGCTTCAGGGGAACATCCTGAACAAAATACATGTTGAAGAGTGTGCATAAGTCCTTTGGTTTAGGCGTGACACTCAATTTGAGTTTTTATTGCTTTAAATGCATTTTCAGAACGAGTTGAGCACGTTGTCTGAGTTTGAATGTACCTTCATAGGAATGAGTTGTGTGGTCAAATTAATGCTCATTTAGGCTTCAGGAGGTCAACCTGAACTAAATACATGTTGAAATGTGTGCATAAGTCCTTTGGTTTAGGCGTGATAATCAATTTTAGTTTTTATTGCTATAAATGCATTTTCAGGCCGAGTTGAGCACGTTCTCTGAGTTTCAATGCATCTTCATAGGAATGAGTTGTGTGATCAAATTAATGGTGATTTAGGGTTTAGGGGGGTCATCCTGAACAAAATACATGTTGAAGTGTGTGCATAAGTCCTTTGGTTTAGGCGTGACACTCAATATGAGTTTTTATTGCTTTAAATGCATTTTCAGGCCGAGTTGAGCACGTTTTCTGAGTTTGAATGTATCTTCATAGGAATGAGTTATGTGGTCAAATTAATGCTCATTTAGGCTTCAAGAGGTCAACATGAGCAAAATTCATGTTGAAATGTGTGCATATGTCCTTTGGTTTACGCGTGACACGCAATTTGAGTTTTTATTGCTTTAAATGTATTTTCAGGCCGAGTTGAGCACGTTTTTTGAGTTTGAATGTATCTTCATGGGAATGAGTTGTGTGATCGAATTAATGGTCATTTAAGCTTCAGGAGGTCAACCTGAACTAAATACATGTTGAAATGTGTGCATAAGTCCTTTGGTTTAGGCGTCACACTCAATTTGAGTTTTTATTGCTTTAAATGCATTTTCAGGCCGAGTTGAGCACGTTTTCTGAGTTTGAATGTATCTTCATAGGAATGAGTTGTGTGATGAAATTAATGGTGATTTCGGCTTCAGGGGGTCATCCTGAACAAAATACACGTTGAAGTGTGTGCATAAGTCTTTTGGTTTAGGCGTGACACTCAATTTGAGTTTTTATTGCTTTAAATGCATTTTCAGGCCGAGCTGAGCACGTTTTCTGACTTTTAATGTATCTTCATAGCAACGAGTTGTTTGGTCAAATTAATGCTCATTTAGGCTTCGGGAGGTCCTCCTGAATTAAATTCATGTTGAAATGTGTGCATGAGTCCTTTGGTTTAGGAGTGACACTCAATTTGAGTTTTTATTGCTTTAAATGCATTTTCAGGCCGAGCTGAGCACGTTTTCTGAGTTTGAATGTATCTTCATAGGAATGAGTTGTGTGGTCAAATTAATATTCATTTAGGCTTCAGGAGGTCATCCTGAACTCAATTCATGTTGAAATGTGTGCATAAGTCCTTTGGTTTAGGCGTCACACTCAATTTGAGTTTTTATTGCTTTAAATGCATTTTGAGGCCGAGTTGAGCAAGTTTTTTGACTTGGAATGTGTCTTCATAGGAATGAGTTGTGTGGTCAAATTAATGCTCATTTAGGCTTCAGTGGGTCATCCTGAACAAAATACATGTTGAAGTGTGTGCATAAGTCCTTTGGTTTAGGCATGACACTCAATTTGAATTTTTATTGCTTTAAATGCATTTTGAGGCCGAGTTGAGCACGTTTTCTGAGTTTGAATGTATCTTCATAGGAATGAGTTGTGTGATGAAATTAATGGTGATTTCGGCTTCAGGGGGTCATCCTGAACAAAATACACGTTGAAATGTGTGCAGAAGTCCTTTGGTTTAGGCGTGACACTCAATTTGAGTTTTTATTGCTTTAAATACATTTTCAGGCCGAGCTGAGCACGTTTTTTGAGTTTGAATGCATCTTCATAGGAATGAGTTGTGTAGTCAAATTAATCCTCATTTAGGCTTCAGGAGGTCTACCTGAACTACATACATGTTGAAATGTGTGCATAAGTCCTTTGGTTTAGGTGTGACACTCAATTTTAGTTTTTATTGCTTTAAATGCATTTTCAGGCCGAGCTGAGCACGTTTTTTGACTTTGAATGTATCTTCATAGGAATGAGTTGTGTAGTCAAATTAATGGTCATTTAGGCTTCAGGAGGCCAACCTGAACTACATACATGTTGAAATGTGTGCATAAATCCTTTGGTTTAGGCGTGACACTCAATTTTAGTTTTTATTGCTTTAAATGCATTTTCAGGCCGAGCTGAGCACGTTTTTTGACTTTGAATGTATCTTCATAGGAATAAGCTGTGTAGTCAAATTAATGGTCATTTGGGCTTCAGGAGGTCAACCTGAACTAAATACATGTTGAAATGTGTGCATAAGTCTTTTGGTTTAGGCGTGACACTCAATTTGAGTTTTTATTGCTTTAAATGCATTTTCAGGCCGAGTTGAGCACGTTTTTTTGACTTGGAATGTGTCTTCATAGGAATGAGTTGTGTAGTCAAATTAATGGTCACTTAGTCTTCAGGGGGTCAACCTAAACTAAATTCATGTTGAAATGAGTGCATAAATCCTTTGGTTTAGGCGTGACACTCAATTTGAGTTTTTATTGCTTTAAATGCATTTTCAGGCTGAGCTGAGCACGTTTTTTGACTTGGAATGTGTCTTCATAGGAATGAGTTGTTTCGTCAAACTAATGGTCATTTTGGCTTCAGGAGGTCAACCTGAACTAAATACATGTTGAAATGTGTGCATAAGTCCTATGGTTTAGGCGTGACACACAATTTGAGTTTTTATTGCTTTAAAGGCATTTTCAGGCCGAGTTGAGCACGTTTTTTGACTTTGAATGTATCTTCATGGGAATGAGTTGTGTGATCAAATTAATGGTCATTTAAGCTTCAGGAGGTCAACCTGAACTAAATACATGTTGAAATGTGTGCATAAGTCCTTTGGTTTAGGCGTGACACACAATTTGAGTTTTTATTGCTTTAAATGCATTTTGAGGCCGAGTTGAGCAAGTTTTTTGACTTGGAATGTGTCTTCATAGGAATGAGTTGTGTGGTCAAATTAATGCTCATTTAGGCTTCAGTGGGTCATCCTGAACAAAATACATGTTGAAGTGTGTGCATAAGTCCTTTGGTTTAGGCATGACACTCAATTTGAATTTTTATTGCTTTAAATGCATTTTGAGGCCGAGTTGAGCACGTTTTTTGACTTGGAATGTATCTTCATAGGAATGAGTTGTGTGATCAAATTAATGGTGATTTAGGCTTCAGGGGAACATCCTGAACAATATGTATGTTGAAGTGTGTGCATAAGTCCTTTGGTTTAGGCATGGCACTCAATATGAGTTTTTATTGCTTTAAATGCATTTTCGGGCCGAGCCGAGCACGCTTTCTGAGTTTGAATGTATCTTCATAGGAATGAGTTGTGTGGTCAAATTAATGCTCATTTAGGCTTCAGGAGGTCAACCTGCACTAAATAAATGTTGAAATGTGTGCATAAGTCATTTGGTCTAGGCGTGACACTCATTTTGAACCAGTGATGAAAATAAGATTTATTTTTTAAAAAGCCAAAAAATGTGAAAGGGACGAAATTACAAATGTCCTGTGTGTTTCACATAGAGTCCATACAGGCCAGCGATCCCGCTCCCTCTCTTTCTCTGTGACACACACGCTTCCGCGCGCCAGCACTAACACATGCAAGCACACACACAAACACACGCACACACACTCTCACAAACGTACGCACACACTAGCACGTATCGTAAACAACACACCGACAATGATTAAGATCAAAGAAACACTCACACATGTATGGGCACACGCACACGCGCGCGAACACACACACAAACACATGAGAGGCACACACATCCGCACACGCTACGCATGTAAACAACACTTAGACACTGATTGAAGATCAAAGACTAACCCACGTGGAAGACTGAAAGATGCACAGCCAATCAGCATGGCTTTGCATCTTTTCACCTCCCCCTGCCCTCACACCACGTGGGCAAGATCCACTCGGGCTGTCTTTGGTGGACGTCGTCGGTGTCAGAACAAATAAAGTGAAAGCCAAAGTTAAAACCTCTGAGTAATTCGTCATTTTTTTCCGAATACAGTACTTTGGGGGGGAGGGGTGTGCTCACAACACACACACACACACACACACACATATACACACTCACACACACATACACGCTCTCACACACACACACACACACACAAGCACCTGCACACGCACGCACACACACACTAGCGCGCATCGGAAACAACACTTAGACGTTGAAAAGTGTGCAGACGTCCTTTGGTTTAGGCATGACACTCAATTTTAGTTTTTATTGATTCAAATGCATTTTCAGGCCGAGTTGAGCACGTTTTTTGAGTTTGAATGTATCTTCATAGGAATGAGTTGTGTAGTCAAATTAATGGTCATTTAGGCTTCAGGAGAAAATAAAATAAAACACACCCTGAATAACCAAAGGTCACATTTAAACATCAATTAGAGTTTCTGAACAGTCTGAGTGAAGCAGTGCGCTCAGAGCACTATTTCTGAACGCACCCACAATGGGGGAACATGAATTACACACATTCATATTGCATCCTCAACCGCAAAATGATGAAATATTGAAGTCTGAATAGGCTAATTGTAAACAGAATCAATACCAAGATGGAACAAATATAATCGGCTAACCCTACATTTCGCAACCTTCAACCAATAAGGCCAACCAATGGCTTGTCTGCTCTGGGTCTTGATGGAGGCAGGCACTTTTCTGCTCTGCTTCTGCTACCTGGACTTTCCCATGGATGCAAAAAAACTTGATTGGACGCTTGCATTCCTATTTGCCCTTTACCCCTCCGTCCCGAGCTTGGGACTGGCCTTCAGTCACAGGTGCTCGACACACAGACATAAACAAACGACAATAACACACGCACACACTGCAATATCAACGTCTTCGTCAAATTCCTATTCGCTCCAGTCCCACGTGTTCCAACTTGATTGGCTGGAGTGCTGCCATGCTTAGCTTCCTTGCCGGTATAAATGTGACGCATCACCACAACCACATCCATCCTCCCTGTTCACTGCATGTCAAGGTTTGAGATTTGTTGTACTTGTCTTTTAAATATACGCTACATGTGTGCTGCTTTTTCTTTCAGGCTCAAACTAAGGAGAATGGTTGGGGTCTGTCGTTTTTTTACCACCTATTCTTCCCTATTGTTTTCTGTTCACATCTAAGATATCATGGCGCTTAACAGCGAATTGCAAGGCTTCCCATTCTTTTCCCCCCTGTGGATCATTGTTTTGTTGATGGTACTCAGGACGGGCTGTAACTAGGAAAGTTACAAACACACAAACACAGGTATTTTTAATAAGGCTCCCAAGGCATAGCAAAAAAAGCATCAGGAGTATTCAGGAAACAAGTTCCAGCCGCGGGCAGGTACATTGTGACACAAAGTGTCATCACTTTCTGTGGGCACGGACTGTTGGGTGTTTGGCAGGGTCCACCCTAGACAAATTTGGCGATCAATCACAGGTCAGATGAAGGGAAACAACTACTGAAACAAGCAAGCACGTGGAGAACATAAGCACTATGCATGGAAAGGTCCAAAGGGACATTTAAAATTTGATGCAGATGCACAAAACTCTTGCACCACAATGACACAATTTTGATCAGCCCTTTTAACATTTGTAAGCTTGTGAAATGCACAATCCGAGCCTCAAAGACTGAGTACCAAATGCTTTAAGTTTACCTCGTGTTTTCAGAATTCGCCTGTGAAAATTGGTGGAGATGGGAAATACACACACACAAAAAAAGAAAAGTTGTGTTCATTTTCAGTTAAGTGATTCTTTATCCTTATTTCACTGATTTTACTGGCCATTAGAGACAAGGTCCTGCGATTGGCTGGCGACCTATTCAGGGTGTCCCCCGCCTGCTGCCCAAAGTCAACTGGGATAGGCTCCAGCACCCCTTGCGACCCTAGTGAGGATAAAGCGGTTTGGAAGATAAATGAATGGAGACAAAGTCAATTGTTTACTTTCATTTCAGCATTTTTTTCCACCCCTTTTGTCTGACCCTTCTCTTACCCTCTTCTGCCTCTTGTCTCTACCGTCGACTGATGGGGAAACTTAGAGATAAGATAAGATAGGAAAAACTTTATTTGTCCCACAATGGAGAAATTCCCAATTTACAGCAGCAAAATTATGAAAGGGAGAAATAGAAGAACAAAACTCTGTAAGTATGATTTATAAAATATAAATAGAAGCATATTGAAAAATGGATGAGTGGGGGTGCGTCCAGGTTTTCAGGTCTGTCTATTCAATAGCCTGGCAGCCGCCGGGTGAGCTGTACAGTCGCTCACCTGCTTGCTGAAGTAGCTGCTATTCAGTGCTTTTTCTCTTCACAATAGCAAAGCACATCAATAATTCAAACGGAAGTGTCATAAAGCAATTGAAGACCTTGATTCCTTAAGGAGAAAAGATGGAATTATACAAAGGTTATAGATTCAATGTTACATAAAACATCTGTATGTGAACAAGTCGTGCAAAACAAAGGCTCCTTCAATGAAACATCCCTGAATAAATTGCTATGGAGCATTGGAGAAAAGAAATCTTTCATGAAAATGAAAAGAGGTTTTTCTGCTTGAGAAGCAGACACCTTTCCTGGTCTCTCCTAGGCCGAGGCGGTATCAGGTGTGTTAATAAATAAATAAATAAATAAATAAACCAGCAAAAGAATGTTTCTTGACCTAATGAATGAATAAAATCGATGGTAAGTGGATCATCGGTAAAAAATATATTGATTCAGCAATTGCAATAGTAAAATACCAAAAGCACATTATGCTCCTGATCATCACGTTTTCATAGTACGTTGTTGCTCTTGGGAAGTCGTACTCGCTGGCCTACTGACCTGTGCCTGGGGATTCATTTAAATACTGAACACTAGCATAGGTTCCAGGGAAACAAGGTCCTACCAATATCAACATCCTCATCAGAGCCATCCTCTGGAGGATTAGATGTAAGGAGGAGATCTTCAAACTCTCTGGTTTTTGCATTGTTGGATTATTTTATTCTCCAGAAAGGTGCCGAAAATATCTTCCCCACGCATGAGAACATAATTTACGGGATGACTATGCGCCACCAGAAATGGAATCTGAAAAATGTATATTTGAATTTGAATGGCTAAACTTGAATAAGTGCATTTGAAAATTGGAATCTGAATTGAATCTGAGTTTGTATTGTTTAATTTGAATTTTCACTTTTTAAATGTATTAAATAAAGGGGTTTGATGCCAGAGAAGATTTAAGAGAGGTGAGGTGAGATTATCCCGCACCACCGAAGGAAATCTTGCGGCACACAGCCGGGAATACTATACGATGTGTCAAATTGGCAGCTTTTGAGACAGAATCTACTTTTTGATCATTCATCCATCCATCCATTTTCTGATCGGCTTTATCCTCACAAGGGCCACGGGAGCTGCTGGAGCCTATCCCAGCTGTCTTCGGGCAGTATGGGCAGGGGACACCCTGAACCGGTTGCCAACCAATTGCAGGGCACACAGAGACGAACAACCATTCACGTTCACACTCACACCTCGGGACAATTTTGAGTGTTCAATCAGCCTGCCATGAGTGTTTTTGGACTGTGAGGGGGGAACCGGAGTACCCGGAGAAAACCCTCGCAGACCCGGGGAGAACATGCAAACCCCACACAGGGAGGCTGGAGCTGGAATTGAACATAGTACTAGGTCGATGCGCCAACAAAAACAAAACAACAAATACAAAGGAATGCTTAGGGTTCTTCAGTGACTGGGGGTAAGATACCGTTGCCCGTTGACAAAGAATTACAGGCATAAACTTACAGTTCCTCTTTTCTGTCAAAAATAAATCTAAACAGACAAGATTGTACACACAGTGATACACACATTAACCTATTCACCGGTATTCCCGGGAAGGAAATCCATCTCAATATTCAAAGGTTTAGATACTTGAATGGCTTTTTAATTCTGGGGAAATGTGTCTCCGGATAGATATCATCGATGTAAGGCTTTTTCATCCACTTTTTCATAACAACTGCAGCATGAGTGAAAAGGGTTCATTTTACCTGAGACATGTCCTGCTCATTCTATGAAGAAAGCCTCCGCATGGCTCAAGGTTATGCTCTATTACCAGGAGAAATCATTGGAGGGAGACAAGGAGACACACCGATGGAGCCGAGTCCCTATTCCCCAACATCAAAGTCAATCTTTTTATTAGCTTTCCAAACAAGAGCAAATGGGTGTTGTCACAGAAAAGCAAGCTACCCCCCACCCCCCCAAAAAAACAGCATCCCTCATTGACCAATCAGCTGTTTAACAAAATTGGAGCACATTTCAAAAATATGCTCAACAGTGCCCATTCTTGCATTGATGCACGACACATTGTTAAAGAGGTATGTCCATCAAAATATTCCAAAACATAACATCTAACGATAAAAATCAATATTTCTCTTCTTAAATGAAACATGATCGAGGTCGTGTGTGCATGGGACATTATCAAATTTCACCTAATTGGCCCAAAAAGTATTTATTTATGACAAACAATGTTTTTTTTTCCATCGATCTATGTGTTTGTACTTTTGGAGACATTTTTGTTTGGTGGCGTGAAGTGAAATTTTACCAACCTCAAATGTATGCCTCGGCTCAATAAGGTTTGGAAATCAGTGAGAGGGATGGATGGATGGATAGATAGATAGATGCAGTCATCTGATTGGTTGCCCTCTATATCAATCAAATAACGGGATTGATGAGAGGCTTACGAGCTTAGCACCGTTGTTTGCGCATGAGCGGTGATGCAGTCATCTGATTGGTTGCCCTCTATGTCAATTAAGTAACGGGAACGATGATAGGCTGACGTAGTACGTTCTGTGTAGTTAGCGCCTTGTTTGAATGGCATCACCACTGCCGAGGCGTTTTCGACGCTTGTCACGTGAAAGTCCGGAAGCCGCATTGAACCAGCCAAAGAGCCGCATGCAGATTTTGTGGTTTTTGTGGTCCTTGAAACAAGTTGAATTTGTAGTAGCTTTCTCTATCTTAGGCATGTGCTGGAATTTTGAAGTAGAGATTAAATTCCTGATAATTTGGAATTTTCATAAATTTTATTAATCAATATGTGGTTGTTTTATTGCAGGCACGCAAGCCTCTCTTGTTTCAGAGAGGGAGCAGTCGGGTCCACATGACCTGAACTGCAAAGGGCTTTTTTGTTCACTGAAAAAATATGGAAATGTATATGCTGTATTTCCCGAAATAAAAGACAGATTGCTTGGGACAAGAATTTTTTTTTTTTTAAATTTTCATCTGTGACATAAACAACTCTGATCTCTCTTTGGCCACTTCCTTGAATGTCTCCTGGCCACTGGCCACAATGAGAGCCTGCAACAAGATGTTCTAACCAGATTTGAAGAAATCAGAGATTGGATTTATTTGCTGTGGTACAATTAGTCTTTCTACTGTAAAGGGTTACTGGATGTCACGTACAACAGTTACGTGTTCACTGTCATGGGGAGAGTCTATTCAGTTTGCTGGATTTGGAATGTCAAGTCAAGTCAAGTCCAACTTTATTGTCAAATTCATTCATGAAAGCAACAGCAACCTAAGCAAGTGCAGTGACATAAAGCCTTTAAAAAGTCACATTATTATTATTATTATCATTATTATTATTATGGGTTTATAGTCTGAATACTTAACACCCCCACCCCAAGCCTCTCCATTTGTAGCATCAACTGTCTAAATGCACATCTTGTTAGCCGCTCCAAGCCAGAAAGCTCACTTTTGTGCAACGAGGATGGAAGCTGGGAAGAAGGCCCACTCGCACCGCTGGCCCAATCTTAATGGTCATCATAGCAGACAGGTCTAATGCTAGTTGGAGGGAAAGGGGGGATAAATCAAAGCACCGATTGGCGCTGTGAGATACAATACAGGTACCCATGATACTGAGAATTGTCAAGTTCCATTTGTATTCATGTCTTTGGGGTTGGGGGTGCTCAGGTGGAGGCTATTTGGGAATTGTGAGCAAAGGGCAACAAATAAACAAACACTGCAATTCTGTGTGGCAAAATGAATACAAAAACTGCCCCTCCTCAATGCCAAATGCCAATGGGAAGGTGTTGTATTGTTATTATTATGATCATTATTTAGTCTCCGTCTCGGTGGTCGACTGGTTAGCGCGTCTGATTTGAAGACTCTGAATTGTCCCTAGGTGTGAGTGAGAGTGATGATGGTTGTTCGTCTATGTGTGCCCTGCGATTGGCGGACAACCGGTTCAGGGTGTCCCCCGCCTCCTGCCCGAAGATGACTGAGAGCGGTTCCAGCACCCCCCGTGACCCTTGAGGCTAAAGTGGATCGGAAAATAGATGGAAGGATTTATTAGTCTTGTGAAGAGTGCTTTTGTACAGCTGTGACTGTACAAAAAGTGTACTTAAAGTGCTATATGTAAAGTTGAGTTGAGTTAAAAATTGAATTGAGTGCAACTTTAATTGTCGTAAGCAACAAGAGCGACTCGTGAACAGCCAAAACATCTACATTAACCCTTTCATGCATCCTGTAACCTGATGTAATAACTGTATAATAACTGTAATAACCGCTGTCCCTGAAAGGGTTAAGCTCACAAGCTATAAAATTTCAACAAGATGTGATTTATAATGGGTATAATGTTTTTTTTTTTTCGTTGGGTAATGATATCTCAAATTGATCTAAATCAGTTAAGCCTTCTGCTCAAGGCTTACAATGTGTTACTTACATTTTCCAAGTAGGTTTTCCTCTTTCATACACTTCGGTGTATATACCCCTGACTCCTTCCATCTTGACGATTCATGAACCGGATATAACACGGCTCTTCAAGCAACTAAAGAGCAAGAGGGCATCAGAGCTGAATGGACTATCTCCCTCCTGAATGAAAGTCTGCGCTGATCAGTTTGCACCAGTCTTCACACAGATGTTCAACAGATCCTTGTGTCTGTGTGAAATCTCGGCTTGCTTCAAACACAGTTCAGTGGATGACACAGTCAACATGAGGCTGCACATTATCCGGGAACCCTGGGAACAATGGCGCAGGGATGTACGCAAAGATCCTGTTTGTGAACTTCAGACCTGCGTTCAACACCATCATCCCTGAACTACCTCCAGCTCGGTGTGTATCCTGTCATCTGCCAGCGGAGGACAGCTTCATGACAGGCAGGACATAATAGGTGAGGCAGGGGGTGGGCGGGGCGATATCCTCAACACACACCATCAGCACCAAAGCCCCCCAAGGATGTGTTGTCTCTCTGCTCCTCTTCTCTCTCCACGTAAACAGCTCCACCTCATCGCTCTCAGCTGTCAAACTCCTGAAATTGGCAGACAATTCCACAGTCATCGGCCTCATGAACGATGGGGACAAGCCTGCATCTTGACACAAAGTGGAGCGGCTCAGGCTTTGGTGTGGCCAACACAACTCAGGGCTGAACATGTTCAAGACTTGTAGAGATGATTGTGAACTTCAGGTGACATCCTTCAGTCGGGTGGCATCCTAAGCTCCCACTAACGCTGTGCAAATGCCCTGTGCCAATCGTTGAGACCTTAAAGGTCCTGGGAATTACTGTCTCTCAGGAACTGAAGTGGGAGACTAACATCAACTCTATCTTGAAAAAGACACAACAGAGGATGTACTTCTTGCAACTGTTGAGGAAGTATGGTCTGCCATAAGGCATGACAAAGAATTTGTCCTGAGCGTGTGTTAAAGACAGTTTTCCATTCATCTCCCTTTCTGATTTGAACCAGGTAATAAGCTTTTATCCCGTCTATCCATCCATCTATTGATTTACGAAAAAACGCTATTTTAAAGGTCGCCTCCCTGGTGAGGTGTTCTGGGCATGGCCTACTGGCAAGAGGCCCCGAGAATGACCCAGAACACGTTGACAAAGAATTACAGGCATAAACTTACAGTTCCTCTTTTCTGTCAAAAATAAATCTAAACAGACAAGATTGTACACACAGTGATACACATATGAACCTATTCACCGGTATTCCCGGGAAGGAAATCCATCTCAATATTCAAAGGTTTAGATATTTGAATGGCTTTTTAATTCTGGGGAAATGTGTCTCCGGATAGATATCATCGATGTAAGGCTTTTTCATCCACTTTTTCATAACAACTGCAGCATGAGTCAAAAGGGTTCATTTTACCTGAGACATGTCCTGCTCATTCAATGAAGAAAGCCTCCACATGGCTCAAGGTTATGCTCTATTACCAGGAGAAATCATTGGAGGGAGACAAGGAGACACATCGATGGAGCCGAGTCCCTATTCCCCAACATCTGTCATGTTCCGGTCCTTGGCCTGGCCAGCAGGTGGCAGACTGAGCAGACTTTCTGGCTGCACACCTGCTGCCAATCTTTCAATCAAGGAACTGTGTATTTAAGAACCAACAATCTGTCTGCTGGTTGTCGGGATATTGTTATGCCTTGATGCTTCCTTGCCCATAGACTGTTTTTTGCTATAGATCTTGTCGTGTTTCGCTCTTGAACTCTCGGTACCAATGGTTTTGTGAGTATTGGATTTTATTTTTTTTAATTGGCTTTCTCTTACGTGTGTTTTGGATACATTGTTTTTGTTTGTCTTCGCGATCCTTATTATCCTCCCTTGCCTTTTGTGCAACCGTTTTTTGTTGTTCGTTGTTTGTGCCCTCTGGTCCTTGTTTTGACCAGCGCTTTATGTTTCTACTTTGTCGGTGCGATTTTTGTACATTAAATATTTTTGCTTCGGAGACCTTGTCTGGCGTCTACACTTTTGGGTTCCAAAAACTTGATTCGGTTAGACCGAATCGTGACAGAATATCCCGACCAACATGGAACCCGTAGACCTCAACAAGGTTATGACCGTCTTGACCAGCCAAGGACAACTGGTGGGTCAGCAGGAACAAGCGCTCGCGGAACTCCGGGGCACGGTCTCCCTGCTGGCCCATCGACTCGAGATTTTGGGTTCACCGGTGGAGCGGGAACCCAATATCCCACACCCACCGCGTTGTGGTGACATCCCCAGCTTTGCGAACGTGAGCCAACGGGCTCTGTTTTGCTATGGCTCACTTGGGCACGTAATCGGTTCAACAAGTGACAGTTATCGCCCGACTTGTTTGAAGTTTTTCCCCATCGTTTAACAACAATGAGAGGTCAACCAAGGAAAATACAAAAAAAAGAAAGCGAATATGACATCAAGACAAAAACGGAACCCATGCCCTATTTCCCCCCAGGCTGCAGAAGAAGCGAGTCCTGTGTCAGGCAGTGATGTCTACACCGACTGTCAATCCACTTTATGTTCTTTACAATGCACCCCAAAAAGATGCACGAGAGGGACAAAAAAAAACACAAGAAGCATTCCACACCGACAGTCTGGCCACTGTGTGTTCCTTCGGAAGCACCCCCAAAAAATGCATGGGACGGCCAAGAAAAACCCCGGAAGCCTTCCGTACATCCACACCTTTGCATAGGTTGTCCACCGAACGACTGCCCAACATTTGTGACATTCGCTCTGAAGAAGAGGATGGGAAGGATAAGAAATCAGAGGTTGAGTCACCATGCGACACGCCAAGGTCTCAGAACAGGAAGAGGAGCATAGAGGCTGCCGAATCCAGACGACTTAGAAAAAAACTACCAGTGACGCAAACCACATCTTCTCCAGCAAAACGTCGCTGTTCTAAGAACCTGAAAAATAGGGTTATCACTCCATCATCTGAACCCTCACGACCAAGATTCGAACGAAAGGAAGATGAGTCTTTGCTGTCGTCAGATCTGTCAACTGAGTTAAGTGACCACAAGGAACAGATGCCTCTTCTTTCTTTCCCGGAGGATGAGGAGAGTGTTGATGAAGAGGAGCTGCCAAGTTTATTGATGCAGACAAGACCAACGTCTATCACAGAGGGAGTTTTTGTGTCGTGCAAATTTAGACGCTTTCCTACATGGCCAGCGTTGGTCAAGCAAGTAAATCGTAAGGCAAAAAAGGCCAGCATTATTTTCATTGATGATCAGATAAGTCGACAAAAACGGGGGGTCATTGTGGCTCTGAAATCCCTGAAGCCTTTTGACTGTGAATGAGCTAATGAGCTGGCGGCTGAAGCCAAAGAAGAATGGGCCACTAAGATGAAGTGGTCCCTGGAGCTGATAACCGACTATCGAATACGCATCGCTTGTGGCTCGTTTTGTGGTTCCTTCCTCGAGTACTTTAATCATGGCATTAGTAATCCAGTGAGGAACAAGTCCGAGCAGGACTCCTCTAAGTAAGTCACCATCGCTGGTGATTCGTTGATGGAGGAAGAGGGTCAGTGGGAGAATCCCAAAGAAGATTGTAAAGAGCAGCAGCAGCAGCAGGAGGTCAACAAGTGTGCCAAGCAGCTCTTGCCAGACCGGACCCTAGCTGCACATAACCGTGCCAACGAAAAGCTTGTGCACTTTGTAATCAAACAGCGCATGGTGGAAGGACGCCTGCTGGCTGTGATCCGAGGTCAGGTGCAATCGAGGTGGCTCCGCTACTTCCAGAGATCTGACAATAGATTTTTTGGAGTGGAGACTTACCTGGAAGATAACACGCAGTTAGACAAAATGTTCTGTTATCTCACCGAGCTCTACGAGACTGCTGTGCCCATACTGCCAGGCAAGCCTGCGGCTCAATACATGGAGCGCATCCCGTTTGTTTTGGATGTGCTCCTTCCCAAGGCTATCACATACACCATTGCTGGGATGGACAATATCTCTATAAAGAAGGCAGAAGAAAAATACCTGAAAGGACGTTGTTTAAGTAACAGGGAAATACAAGACTATGAGTTGATGATTGAGCGGCTCTGTATGAGAAAATCCTAGCAGCTAAACACAATGCTTTGTTTCAATTCCAACAGACGTCTGAGTGGATGTAATCAAATTGCCTTCTCAAGGCAGTCTTAAAATGGTCTGGCATCAGGAACGTCTCACTGCAAGTGTAAAATCTGTCACGTACCGCCGCCAGAAACCGGCAGATTGCGGATCGGCGTCGTCGCCCGGCACCAAGCTATCAGGTGGGGCAGAAGGTGTGGCGGTCTACGAGGGATCTGCGTCTGGCCGGCGCTTCGAGCAAGTTGGGGCCCCGCTTCACGGGACCGTTCATGGTGGAATCGATCGTCAGCCCCGTCTCAGTCAAGCTCCGGCTGCCGCCCTCCATGAAGGTCCACCCAGTCTTCCACGTCTCCTTTCTTAAACTGGTGGCCTCCAGTCCCTTGGCTCCGCCTCCCACCTCGCATCCTCCTCCGCGGATTGTCGACGGTGACCCGGTGTGCACGGTGAGGGAAATCCTGGACTCTCGGCGCAGGGGAAAGGGGTTGCAGTGCCTGGTCGACTGGGAGGGCTTAGGACCGGAGGATCGGCAGTGGGTCCCCCGCTCCTGGATCTTGGACCCTGCCCTTCTTCGTGCTTTCCACGTTGCTCACCCTTCGAAACCGGGTGGTCCGCCGGGACAGACTGAGCAGACTTTCTGGCTGCACACCTGCTGCCAATCTTTCAATCAAGGAACTGTGTATTTAAGAACCATCAATCTGTCTGCTGGTTGTCGGGATATTGTTATGCCTTGATGCTTCTTTGCCCATAGACTATTTCGCTCTTGAACTCTCGGTACCAATGGTTTTGTGAGTATTGGATTTTATTTTTTTGAATTGGCTTTCTCTTGCGTGTATTTTGGATACATTGTTTTTGTTTGCCTTCGCGATTCTTATTTTCCCCCTTGCTTTTTGTGCAAGCGCTTTTTGTTATTCGTTTTTGTGCCCTCTGGTCCTTGTTTTGACCAGCACTTTATGTTACGACTTTGTCGGTGCCAATTTTTGTATATTAAACCCTTTTGCTACGGAGACCTTGTTTGGTGTCTGCACTTCTGGGATCCCAACTTTATTTCGGCTTGTCCGAACGTGACAGAATACTCCAGCCAACATGGATCCCGCAGACCTCAACAAGATTATGACCGCCTTGACCAGCCAAGGACAACTGGTGGGTCAGCAGGAACAAGCGCTCGCGGAACTCTGGGGCACAGTCTCCCTGCTGGCCCATCGACTCGAAATTTTGGGTTCACCGGTGTAGCGGGAACCCGATATCCCACACGCACCGCGTTATGGTGGTGAACTTGGGCTCGGTGAACAATTTCTTCACCGATGCTCGTTGGTATTCGACCAACAACCCTACAGCTATGCCAAGGATAAAACCAAGGTGGCGTTCATAATGAGTCTATTGACTGGTCAGGCGGCGTCATGGGCATTGGAAGTGAGCAATGCTAAACACGGCCTTCGGTCTTCCTTTCCTGATTTTGTGCTCCTTCCCGAGGCTATCACATACACCATTGCTGGGATGGACAATATCTCTATAAAGAAGGCAGAAGAAAAATACCTGAAAGGACGTTGTTTAAGTAACAGGGAAATACAAGACTATGAGTTGATGATTGAGCGGCTCTGTATGAGAAAATCCTAGCAGCTAAACACAATGCTTTGTTTCAATTCCAACAGACGTCTGAGTGGATGTAATCAAATTGCCTTCTCAAGGCAGTCTTAAAATGGTCTGGCATCAGGAACGTCTCACTGCAAGTGTAAAATCTGTCACGTACCGCCGCCAGAAACCGGCAGATTGCGGATCGGCGTCGTCGTCCGGCACCAAGCTATCAGGTGGGGCAGAAGGTGTGGCGGTCTACGAGGGATCTGCGTCTGGCCGGCGCTTCGAGCAAGTTGGGGCCCCGCTTCACGGGACCGTTCATGGTGGAATCGATCGTCAGCCCCGTCTCAGTCAAGCTCCGGCTGCCGCCCTCCATGAAGGTCCACCCAGTCTTCCACGTCTCCTTTCTTAAACTGGTGGCCTCCAGTCCCTTGGCTCCGCCTCCCACCTCGCCTCCTCCTCCGCGGATTGTCGACGGTGACCCGGTGTGCACGGTGAGGGAAATCCTGGACTCTCGGCGCAGGGGAAAGGGGTTGCAGTGCCTGGTCGACTGGGAGGGCTAAGGACCGGAGGATCGGCAGTGGGTCCCCCGCTCCTGGATCTTGGACCCTGCCCTTCTTCGTGCTTTCCACGTTGCTCACCCTTCGAAACCGGGTGGTCCGCCGGGACAGACTGAGCAGACTTTCTGGCTGCACACCTGCTGCCAATCTTTCAATCAAGGAACTGTGTATTTAAGAACCATCAATCTGTCTGCTGGTTGTCGGGATATTGTTATGCCTTGATGCTTCTTTGCCCATAGACTATTTCGCTCTTGAACTCTCGGTACCAATGGTTTTGTGAGTATTGGATTTTATTTTTTTGAATTGGCTTTCTCTTGCGTGTATTTTGGATACATTGTTTTTGTTTGCCTTAGCGATTCTTATTTTCCCCCTTGCTTTTTGTGCAAGCGCTTTTTGTTATTCGTTTTTGTGCCCTCTGGTCCTTGTTTTGACCAGCACTTTATGTTACGACTTTGTCGGTGCCAATTTTTGTATATTAAACCCTTTTGCTACGGAGACCTTGTTTGGTGTCTGCACTTCTGGGATCCCAACTTTATTTCGGCTTGTCCGAACGTGACAGAATACTCCAGCCAACATGGATCCCGCAGACCTCAACAAGATTATGACCGCCTTGACCAGCCAAGGACAACTGGTGGGTCAGCAGGAACAAGCGCTCGCGGAACTCTGGGGCACAGTCTCCCTGCTGGCCCATCGACTCGAAATTTTGGGTTCACCAGTGTAGCGGGAACCCGATATCCCACACGCACCGCGTTATGGTGGTGAACTTGGGCCCGGTGAACAATTTCTTCACCAATGCTCGTTGGTATTCGACCAACAACCCTACAGCTATGCCAAGGATAAAACCAAGGTGGCGTTCATAATGAGTCTATTGACTGGTCAGGCGGCGTCATGGGCGTTGGAAGTGAGCAATGCTAAACACGGCCTTCGGTCTTCCTTTCCTGATTTTGTGGCAGAGTTTCGACGGGTCTTCCACCATCCAGTGATGGGAAGAGAGGCCGAAGGTCGGTTACTAGAGTATCGGCAAGGAAAGCAATCAGTGGCCGAATACTCTATTTCGTTTCGCATTTTGGCAGCCCGCAGCGGTTACGGGGACCACGCGCTGTGTGGTTTGTTTCGCCGCGGGTTAAGTGTTGCTTTAAAGGATGAACTGGCTACCCGCGATGATAGCACCAACCTGGAGGAGCTCATCAGTCTGGCCCTCGTCGTGAACAACCGCTTACGGGAGCGTGAGAGGGATCGCATGCACGAACAAGGAACTACCCGTTTTAAACCCCGATGGGCGGGTAGTCGGCCGGCTGAACAGGAGTCCAGGCGACCATCCGGACCCGAGCGTTATTCGTGTTCCAGCCCAGCCGACGCAGAGGAGGAGCCCCTGCAGCTGGTAGGAGGACGTGTGGGTCTCGAGGAGTCCAGGGCAGGACGTCCCAAGAGACTCGAGTTGGACGGTACTCTTTATGGTCTATCACTGGCTCTTCCGGTTCGGGCATTGGTGGATTCGGGGGTGGAGGGGTTCGAATAGCCGCCACCGCGGGAAGGCCTTCTCCCGCCAACCGGCTGAGCAATGTGGACAAGAAGTGGCTGGAGAGATGTCAGGTTTTTGCTGAGCTGGAAGCTGAAGGGAAGCCCGCGGCAGGAAACCAGGAGCGATGTCAGCCATTTTCTGGCGTGGGAAAATCTGAAGTGGTTTTTGCCCACAAGCTCAATGAGGTCTTCGTTGTTCGCTAAATGTGATGTATTATTATTATTATTATTATTATTATGACGCACACATTTTATTTCACGATCACCCTTTAAAAACGTCTAATGAACCGTGTTAAACATCGCGGAATATGTCCCAAAGTGCATCTAATAGTTTAGACTAAAGCTTTTGGTCCTATTATGGGTCGCTACGACGAGGTGAAAGTGTTGCTCAAAAGATGGGAACATAGATTTGTTAAGGAGCACAAGAGGAAGCCCGCAAGGAAGACGTTGATCAAGCTTCAGAGGATACCAGGAATCTATACAAAGAGTACTACAGTTTGAAACTGGCCAAAGAGAAAAGCAGCAGCAGCAGCAGCAGCAGCAGCAGCACAAGTAACGTTGCAACCAGACATAACAGTGAACAATCTGATTCTGCCCTTCAGAAGGCCTGCTGGGGTTCTCATCTTGAATCGCAGTGCATTTCCGGCGTCTTCGCCCTGGACAGAGATGCTCTGAAGGCCTCTGCACAATATTACGGCTTCAAGCTCAAGAGCAACCTGACAACGCTGACTCACAAGGAGAAACCCCTCTCGTTGAAAAAACCCGGACGTGTGCCTGTGAACTCCTTAAAAAAATATGCTCCAAGTGTTCAGAAAGATAACACTGTCACCACAACCCCTGATGCGGAATCCAGCCCCCCCGGGCGGGTGGAGCCGAACCCTGAAGAACCTGTCGAGCCATTTCGGCACATTCCAGAACCGGCCAAAGGTTCTGTGAGTCCTGGTAGGACGCAAGTGTCACCTATGTCCAGTGGAGATGTAGAAAAAGATTCAGAGACTTTACCTGGAGCACTTGGACCTGCAGATTTTGGAGGGCTTCCTCGTAACGACCCGCCGGAATCTATTTGTTTCGATAAAGTCCCGAGTATCTATCATGATTTACGACAAGTGTTCAGTAAGGACCGAGCTCAGTCTCTGGTACGATTGTGCCATCAACTTGCTCGCTAACACCACCCTTCCGAGTTCTCGCTTGTATCAAGTTTCACACAAGGAACAAGAAGCATTGAAGGAGTACATCGACAGCTCCCTCTCCGCTGGCCTTATTATACCATCTAGATCTCCTTTCCCTCCGATGGGATCTCCATCGGAGGGAGAAACATCACCAACCTCAGATTTGCTGATGACATAGATGGACTGGCAGGAACAGAAGATGAGTTACAGCGACTAGTAGAACACCTGGACGAAGCAGCTGCCTCATATGGCATGGAAATATCTGCCGAAAAAACAAAGCTGATGACCAACAACAATCAAGGCATCAATCTTGATATCCAAGGCAGTGGGAAAAAACTAGAAACTGTGCAGTCATTCAAATACTTAGGCTCTATTATCTCAGACGAGGGCTCGAGGCCAGAGATGTTGGCAAGAATTGCTCAAACATCAACAGCAATAGCAAAACTCCAAACCATCTGGAAAGATAAGAACATAGCTCTGCGCTCAAAGATCCACCTTCTACGCTCCCTTGTCATGTCAGTCTTCCTATATGCATGTGAAACCTGGACATTAACAGTAGATCTCCAAAGAAAGATCCTTGCAATGGAGATGAGATGCTACAGGAAGATATTAAACATCCCTTACACCAATCATGTAACAAACGAGGAAGTTCAAAATAGGATGCAACAAGCTATCGGGCACCATGACAACCTACTCACCATCGTAAAAAGACGGAAGTTACGATGGTACGGCCATGTTACGAGATCATCAGGCCTTGCAAAGACGGTGCTACAAGGAACTGTACAAGGATCTCGCAAACGAGGAAGGCAGAAAAAGAGGTGGGAGGACAACATCAGAGAGTGGACCAACCTGGATTTCGCAAAGTCCCAGAGAGAGGCAGAAAACAGAGACGGTTGGAAAGAAACGGTGAAAGGGTCTTCACGGGCGCCCCAACGACCACAACCGAGGTCAAGGGATAGGTAACGAGGTGACGAGATCTCCTTTGGGGGCCGGGTTCTTTTTTATAGAAAAGAAAGACAAGTCACTACGTCCTTGTGTAGACTCTCGGGGGCTTAACAAAATCACCATAAAGAATAAATATCCAATTCCGCTATTAGATTCTGCGTTTGCCCCTCTCAAATCTGCAACCATCTTCACTAAACTGGATCTACGTAGCGCCTACCATTTAGTCCGCATACGGGAGGGGGATGAATGGAAAACTGCATTCAAGACCCCACTGGGACATTTTGAGTATCGAGTCATGCCTTTTGGGTTGACCAACGCCCCCGCCGTTTTTCAGAGCCTTATTAATGACGTGTTGAGAGATTTATTGAATGTATTTTGCTTTGTGTACCTGGACGACATAATGATTTTTTCTCGTACGCCCCAAGAGCATCAACGCCACATCAGGCTCGTCTTGCAGCGACTCTTGGAGAATCGACTCTTCGTTAAAGCAGAGAAATGCGAGTTTCATGTGGAGTCAGTTTCGTTTCTTGGTTTTGTCATAGAGAAGGGTCAGCTGAGAGCGGAATCCGCCAAGACTAAGGCGGTGGTAGAGTGGCCTACACCCACCACTAGGAAACAGCTACAACGTATCTTGGGTTTCGCCAATTTCTACCGACGATTCATCAGGAACGATAGTCAGAGAGCCCTTCCGTTAACCTGGGTGGAATATGCCCATAACACTCTCGTCTCGTCAGCCACAGGTCGGTCTCCTTTCATGTCTGCCTATGGCTATCAGCCGCCGCTTTTTCCGTCACAAGAAGGGCAGGTGGAGGTCCCGTCAGTGCAGCGTCATCTGAGACGGGCTCATCGCATGTGGAAAGAGACCAGGGCCGCGTTGTCTCGCACCGCCTCCAGGAACCGGATGATCGCAGATCGTCGTCGTCGCCCGGCGCCAGCCTATCAGGTGGGCCAGGAGGTGTGGCTGTCGACGAGGGATCCTCGTCTGGCCGGCACTTCGACCAAGTTGGGGCCCCGCTTCACGGGACCGTTCGTGGTGGACGCGATCGTCAGCCCCGTCTCCATCAAGCTCCGGTTGCCGCCCACCATGAAGGTCCACCCAGTCTTCCACGTCTCCCTGCTTAAGCCGGTGGCCACCAGTCCCTTGGCTCCGCCTCCCACCTCGCCTCCTCCACGGATTATCGATGGTGACCCGGTGTACACGGTGCGGGAAATGTTGGACTCTCGCCGCAGGGGTAAGGGGTTCCAGTACCTGGTCGACTGGGAGGGCTACGGCCCGGAGGATCGGCAATGGGTCCCCCGCTCCTGGATCTTGGACCCTTGTCTGCGCTTTCCACGCTGCGCACCCATCAAAGCCGGGTGGTCCGCCAGGAGGCGTCCGTTGAGCCTTGAAAACTTGATGTCATGCACTTGCACCATCAATTCCCAGCGCATTTCACTTGATAGGCCAAGGCCTTCTTCGTCCTTCATTCCAGCAGAGAATTGCTGACGAGCAAAGGTCTTTAAAGCCAAACTGATTTATTCCCGGACTAATGGAATGGCAGGTGTTTGAAGTACACTTATGATAACCAAATGATAAGAGCAAAACTAATTATAGATGTAAGGGAGAAATTGGCACACCGAGTTGAGTCTGTGTGGAAAGTAGACTTCCCATCGAAACCTCCACAGCATTTGTGTTGGATTTATTATTTTTTAGTAATCATACATTCGCGTATTATTCGATCGTCAATTTATGCTCGCAAAGAATGCTTCTGCCTGTCGTGATAGTTTGATTTTGCTTGCAAAGAAGAACGCTTATGCTTGCAATCATTAGTTGGCTTTGCCTGCAATGAAGAATGCTTATGCTTTCAATAAAGATATATCCTTTATTATTTACTCACATCTATAATCATTATGTATTCTTCATTATATGATCACTTTTGCTTGCTGTACTGTGTGACAGGTTTGGGTCGCAACCACCTTTCCGAGGACGTGGTTGGGAAGAGATAACTGTTAAGACTAAACAGTGAGCAAGGGTGAACAGTGAATGGAGACATCAACACCAGCTGCAACGTGATGTTTATGTGACATTTGCACACATGTACGTAAATTGCACTCACATACACACACATAGTCAAACAAGTTCAGTGTGTGTTCAACAGCCCCCACCCTTTAGGTTGGACACACCTATGTAGTAGCTTTCCCAACAAATGAGGAGGTGAAGGGGGAGATCGTTAGGGTTACGTGCCGAGAACTGAAACCGAATGCTTCTCCTCATTCCCTCCTGGTACCAGAATCGAGTCTCCTGTCTCCTCCTTTTGGTTATTCCTGAGTGTCAAATTGGACCAACCTGACAATTTGTGTCCCACTTGACATCCTTGCACGTTGCTCCTGCACCACAACAATCCACCCCCAAATTGGAAAGTTTGAAATGGCAGCAATAAACAGGAGGAGGAAAACAAAAAAGAATGGGAAAACAAAAATTGAAAGAGTTGCTATCCGGCCAAGTGGCACCGGTGCTGCTGCACAGATGAAGGTGCCAAAGCCTGTCAAACACAAGGCACCCGCCCAATCCAGTGGCTGAGGGTAGACCTGACTGCCACTCATCCAAACCTACAGAGGAGAGACACAAAAAGGACCAACAATCACCACTGTGTACTGTAGAGGTGTACGCATTCCTAAAAATGTCCAATGCGCCACAAACTGGCTTTGAAGTGACGTGAACAGCACAAATAAATGGTCGTTTGTCAACTTTTTCAATTATAGGGGTGTATTTGGCTGAGGATACGCGCTAGCATTTTTAATAATTTTTCGACGAAGAGGCATTAATTCACCAAACCATATACGATTAAACGATATGTTCTTCCCTATGTTACTTCTATTGCACCATATAGATCACTTTAAACATAGTTGTAAATGGAAAACGGAACAAACTGAAGACAAACACACACACACTGATGTGTCGGCCCGGAGCCAGACCCCCACGCCTTCTCCCAGGGACCAGGGGCGCACCGAGGCGTTCCCGGGCGTCAGCTGAAGGATCCAGTGGGCCGACACCAAAGAGGCGAGAATCAAAAGGTTTCTTAATCAATCCGCAGCTAAGAGGACACACCAGAAGTTTCAAAGTGCTTGAAGCCGAGATCGTTCGAAGTCCAAAAATAAACCAGAGTCCAGAGGCCAAGGTGCAGGCTGGTCACAAACGAGTTTATTCAATCAAACCCGGAGAGGTACAGATGTGCACATCGGAAGAGCTCTCAAAAACTCCCCGGAACATACACAGGTTTTATAGCGATATGAGGGCAACCCCTCTAGCGATATGAGGGGCAACCCCTCTCTTTCCATTGGTTAGTTTCCAAGATCGTTTGTTAACTTAATGGTGTCATATTGCGTTGTGTATTCTGATTGGCTGTGGCTTTTCTTGTTATGTAGATTTTAATGGTATCTATAATTATTCCATAACTTACTTTGTAGATTATAATGGTAATACAGTTGTTCTGTTTATTAAAATATAATAGGAGCCCCTACTGGGCCTTTTTATGATTGCTTATGGTTTTTACCATGTCTGTGTGGCTGCCTAGTATTGATCCTTCCTGAGTAGACAATGACCGTTTTTTTTTGTTTGCTGATCTCAGCAATGGCTTGTCGGGGTGATCTACCTGTTTTCGCCATGTTTTGCTTATCTTGTGCAGATGGTGCCTGTAGATTTCCTCAGATGACGGACAACTTGTTTTTCTTTAAGGACGGGTACTATGCTTTGCTACGTTCTGTTTTTTTCTTAACAATGACCTTTTAGGGGCAACCATCCTGTTTTGCTCTTGACAACCATACTTATTTTCCACTTGCTTCGTAGGAAAATGCAAGGTTTGCATTTTTCACTCACACCGTTTAACATAGGACGCATATTCTTATGTCCTTGCACTTCACCTTTTGCCAAGTAAGCCGTTGGTGAAATGATATAGCAATGCATTGAGTGTTTTGTCCGAATGAAACCTATTAGAAGAGATCAAAAGCGGGTAGCTAATACACTTCGTTAATATACCATTAGCTCCTGGGTTCTGCACTTGCTTGACATTAATTACCCTGTTTGACAACCGTATGCCCGTTTTTTCTCTATCAGCTATGGGTTATTAACGTGGTTTAACACAGTATTAATATAAAACACACACACACACACAAAAGACTATAAATGGAGGGGCATCGAGCAATGGTTGTTTGAGATAACGCCAAACAAACATTAACCGAATACATTTGCATCACATACCTCTTCATAAATATCCCAAAAGACCTGCCAAAACAATGACATTTTTCAAGTGAGTTGTGACCTAAGCTATGAATCTTTTCTGGAGATGTGCCCAAAAATGTGTTTGCAGGCGGTGTACAGTTCTTCCAGTTCTGGAATGAAGCAGTGAGCTAGTATTGATGAAAATGCAAAGTGCAAATGACTTGTTGAGACCCCCCCCCCCCCCCCCATCACTAGCTTGTCCCACTCCAAAAGGCGTAAGGATGATTTCCTTTTTACATTTGTAAGAGAACGTGGTAAGAATTTCGGACTAGTTATGTAAAGCTTGCACATAACCAGAAAAGAGAGCTTAGTGACCAGCCATCTCTGCGACCCGCGTCCTCGACGCATCATTTTCCTGAGGGATGCACAGTTCCAAATAATGTGCGATTTTGGAACGCAAGGAAATTTCTCAATCAAAACAAAAAAATATTTTTTTTCCAGCAATGATCGCAGTTTGACAATCGCCGCCATTGTTGTATTGATCTCAAGGTAAGTAATCTTGTGTGACGAGATTTCTGTTCTCGCGAGACGAGATTGGTGAGATCGGCAGACGATTGCCAAGATGAAACAAGTGTTGCGAACACGTGTTGTGAAAGTTTATTGCGGAGATATCGCAGAGGAAGCAGCTAAAGTTGGATAGTTTTTTGCGATAAATTGACTTTGAGAAAGCCTTGCATCTGCCATGTTCCGTATTTGGCACCAGGTGGCAGGTGTTTCATTTCTGACGCCTGCACACCTGCTGCCTCTTTGGTCGGTGATTGCACCTGCTATATCTAAGCGCTCCGGCGGTCGACTCATCGCCGGTGTATTGCATGTGTTGGGAAACAATGTCTTGTATCCTCATTTTTGTAATGATGTGATGTGTTCTTTATTTTGAACGGATCTGGCAAGCCAAGACACTACGCCATATCCGGTCTGTACTCGGCGCGAAATATTTTTTTTTCTTATTCCTGTTCAGTAGCGATGAGAGGCGGCTGCTCTCTGTGCAGACGGCAAATCAAACATGCCACGTGTGTGAACTAAACGAGTAAATTCATCTCTGGTCGTTATTCTCCCAAATACATCCGGAAGAAGAGCACACCTCAACAGGTTATGGGCCCAGGAGATGCAGCTGATGTTTGGGAGATAAAAGAGAAGCCAGAGGGTCCAACTGTAGAGGAGCGGTGAGCTAACGTGGCTATCGCTAACCGGCTAAAAGAGTGGAGTAACGCAACAGCAAAATGGATCGAGAACGAGGAGCAGCAAGCAGGCCACTACGACTGGCATTCGACGCAGATGAAGCTAAGTACGAAATATGGGAAACAAAAATGCTCGGACATTTTCATTTATTGGGACTGAAGAAGACTGTGCTAGGAGAGCCGGTGACAAGCCCTGAAAGAGTGACTGACGCACAGAAAAATGCCGATGCTTATGCTGAATTAATACAAATGTTAGATGACAAAAGTCTCTCACTAATTATGAGAGATGCGCCTGATAATGGAAGAAAGTCTCTCAAGATATTAAGAGAGTATTATGCCGGGAAAGGAAAACCACGGATAATA
The DNA here is from genome assembly GCF_025434085.1 of Hippocampus zosterae. Classification (NCBI taxonomy): domain Eukaryota; kingdom Metazoa; phylum Chordata; class Actinopteri; order Syngnathiformes; family Syngnathidae; genus Hippocampus; species Hippocampus zosterae. Next base: position 9,442,266 of record NC_067457.1, read on the forward strand.
AATCTGTACACCACGCTCACATCGCTTCAAAAGAGGAACGATGAAAGCGTTACAGATTACATTATCAGAGCTGAGACCGCCATCACAGCACTGCGGAATGCAGGCGAGACTATGGGCGATGGACTACTTGTTGCCATGGTTTTAAAAGGACTACCAGAGAGTTTTAAACCATTCGCAATACATGTGACACATTCAGATGACCAAATCAAGTTTGCAGATTTCAAGACTAAATTACGAAGTTATGAAGCAACCGAGAAATTAAACACAGAGTCAGGTGACGGTGTGATGAAAACACAGGCCCAGGGTCGAAATGGGCGGCGACACACAAAGAACGGATCAAGGATGACATAGATATGATTTGTTTCAAGTGTGGAATCAAAGGCCACAGAGCAAAAGAATGTCGACAGAAAACTTGGTGCAGTCATTGTAAAAGCGACACACACAAAGATGACACATGTAGACGCAGGGACAAGGATAATAAGAACAGACGAGATGACGCCAGTAAAGCTTCAGAAGATGGTGACACCGACAACGTGTTCAAGATGAGAAACATCCTGGAGAGAGGGCTGATGGTGGACACAGGGGCCAGTTCTCACATCATCACAGACGTGACCATGTTTAAGGATTTCGACAGCACGTTCAGGCCGGAAAAACACAGTGTGGAGCTGGCGGACGGCACGCGATGCAGCGGGGTCGCACAGAGGAGGGGGAATGCTGAGGTTTCTCTGATAGACAGCAAAGGACTGAGACACAAAACGACGCTGAGGGATGCTCTATACATTCCTTCATATCCCCAAGATATTTTCTCCGTGAAGAAGGCGACCACCAGTGGAGCTACAGTTGTATTCAAAGAAGGCAAAGATGAACTGATTACAAAAGGAGGTACAAAATATGATATTCATGTGTATGGCAAGTTGTATTATTTGAATACTGAGAATGAGCCTAATGACAAATGTAATACATGTCACGACATTCAGAAAAGGCACGAGATATTAGGCCACTGCAATTATGATGATATCCTTAAATTGCAGAGTGTGGTTGATGGCATGCAGATTGGTCACAAATATGCAGTATCATTCACTGATGATTACTCGAGTGCAATGTCTGTTTATTTTCTAAAGAAGAAAAGTGACACGGTACGAGCGACAGAGAAGTTTCTTGCAGATGTAACCCCCTATGGGAATGTGAAGCGTATGAGGTCAGATGGGGGAACAGAATACAAAAGTAATGATTTCCAAACATCGATGAGGGAAAACAAAATCAGACATGAGACATCAGCTCCCTATTCACCCCACCAGAATGGGACAGCGGAGAGGGGCTGGCGTACTCTTTTTGAGATGGGAAAATGTATGCTAGTTGAAAGTAAGCTACCAAGAGAGCTTTGGCACTATGCAGTACAAATGGCAGCGCATGTACGCAACAGATGCTTTAGCAGACGTACAGGGCAGACCTCCTATCAGATGTTAAGCGGAAAGAGACCTAATGTATCCAAACTGCAAAAATTTGGGTCTACATGTTACACATACCAACACGACGAAGGAAAGCTGGATTCTAAATGTGACCAAGGACTTTTTGTGGGGTTTGATAAATATAGCCCAGCTTACTTGGTATATAATCCAGACACAAACAATATCAAAACACAGGCTTGTAAAATTTGTGAACAAGGCAGCTGTTGAGAAACAGACACAGACAAATGAGACCGATCCTAATACAGATTATGACATGAGGCAGCCTCGGACTCGTGAGCTCATTCAAGAAAACGATGAGAAAGTAGAGAATACTCGAAAGCCAAGTGTACACAACAGGGATGTACAAAATGATAGTCCAGGTACAGAAATGGCATCAAATGAGTATAGCCTCACACAACAGAGTGACGCAAGAGATGAACCTGAAAGTAGAAGATATCCTACAAGAGAGAGAAAGAAACCTAGACACTAAGATGATTTTGTGGATGAATGTAATGATAACGATGCGACATACACCACAGTGGACTATTGCTACAGAGCAGTGTGTGGTGTTCCGCAAACATATGCAGAGGCTATGAGGTCGACTAACTCTAAAGAATGGGTAAAAGCTATGGATGAGGAGATCTGGTCGTTAAATGATAATAACACATTTACCCTAGCAACTCTCCCAGCGGGCAAGAAAACAGAGGGGGGTAAATGGGTATACTCGATCAAAAGTGATTTGGATGGAAAAGACAAGTATAAAGCTCGGTTTGTGGCAAAGGGCTACAGCCAGGTGAAGGACATAGACTATGGAGAGACGTTTTCACCAACTGCAAATCTAAGTGTAAGATAGGTGCTACAAAAATCAGAATCAGAATCAGAATCATCTTTATTGGCCAAGTATGTAGAAGACACAAGGAATTTGTCTCCGGTATAACACGCTGCACTAGTATCATCGTAAACAACAAAATCATTGAACCATTTTAGAGTAACCAGTAGTTTTGAAGTACCATTTTGTGGTGCAAGAAGAGTGACTATGTCAGTGACTGTTTAAGGAGTCAATGGCTAGAGGGAAGAAGCTGTTTAAGTGTCTACTGGATTTGGTGCGCATGGATCTGTAGCGTCTGCCTGAGGGGAGTGGCTGAAAAAGGTGGTGGGCAGGGTGCGGGGGATCCAGGAGGATTTTCCGTGCCCTTGTCTTGATTCTAGCTTTATTGTAAGCAGGTTGTCACAGTATTTTGCAGAACCGACAGAGGAGCAGTGGGTTACTCTGAAACATGTGTTAAGATACCTTAAAGGCACTTCTGACAAAGGTTTGAATTTCAAAAGAGATGAGAATGAGGAGCTAGGTATTAAAGCCTACAGCGATGCAGATTGGGCATCTGACTCCAATGACAGGCGCAGTACCACAGGATATTGTGTTAGTCTCAGTAAAAACAGCTCTTTAGTTTCCTGGAAAACTAAGTAGCAGCCTACAGTTGCGCTTTCCACCGGCGAAGCGGAATATATGGCTCTAGCTTCAACAATACAAGAGTGCTTGTATCTAGAACAGTTGCTAGAGGCTTTTGACAACTACCAATACACAAAAACAACGGTGTACGAGGACAACCAGGGGACAATTGCTCTTGCTAAAAATCCTGTTCATAGACAGAGGTGTAAGCATGTGGACATAAAGTACCACTTTATCAGGTCCACAGTTAATGAGGGTAAAATAAATTTGGTGTACTGTCCTACTGAAGCTATGGTTGCTGACATTATGACGAAGCCAGCCACCAAGTCAAAGCTGATTGAGTTTCCACCTATTGTTTTTGGAATTTGAAATGTGTGAGAGGGTCCACATTGTTTTCTATTTTGGTGCATTTAATTTTGTTGACATTACAGCAAACTGAGTATAAGTGGGGGTGTTGGGAAACAATGTCTTGTATCCTCATTTTTGTAATGATGTGATGTGTTCTTTATTTTGAACGGATCTGGCAAGCCAAGACACTACGCCATATCCGGTCTGTACTCGGCGCGAAATACCTTTTTTTCTTCTTCCTGTTCAGTAGCGATGAGAAGCGGCTGCTCTCTGTGCAGACGGCAAATAAAACATGCCACGTGTGGGAACTAAACGAGTAAATTCATCTCTCGTCGTTATTCTCCCAAATACATCCGGAAGAAGCGCACACCTCAACAGCATGCCATGCCACTGCTGTTGCCCATGATCGTAAATATCATTCGAGACCATTCGTTCTTAGTTGTATTTTCGCCATCCCAAGGGAATCATTATATTAGCATGCGTGAACTAGTATTTGTATTAAACATATCTTCCTTGCCGTTTTTTGCAAGCGTTTTCTGTTGTCGCGTTTTCCTTATTTCCTGGTTCTCGTTTTTTACCAGCGCTTTCTGTTGTTAATTTGGCGGGGTTTTTGTTTGTAATAAACATTTTTGTTTTGACGAAGTCCTTGTCGGTGTCTGCTCTTTCTGGGATCCACTTATTCTCGTTTGCTCTGTTACGTACGAAGCAATTCCTTTTCCTGCTTCGTGCGTAATGTGACAGAATCATTGGAAGCAGAGTAGAGAGAAGAATTTATTAACTCAAAAACTGAACCGTGGGATGAAATAATAATAATACATTTTATTTAGAAGCGCCTTTCATGCCACCCAAGGACACTGTACAGACAATACAATGTAAAAATAAATAAGAGAAATATTGTATAAAAACAGGACATAAAATCACAAGACAGAGGAAATGAATTATGTGTTGTAGGCAGTCCTGAACAGGTGTGTTTTTAGATGGGACTTGAAAGTGGAGAGAGGTTTGTTTGTTTGATTATTGAGCATATATAGTACACACAATAACAGATTGACAAAAGTCAAACAAAAATTATGGAAGGAAAATTAAAAAGTAAGTAAAAGAAAGAGGGCGGCCCGGTAAACCAGTGGTTAGCACGTCGGCTTCACTGTGCAGAGGTACCGGGTTCGATTCCAGCTCCGGCCTCCCTGTGTGGAGTTTGCATGTTCTCCCCGGGCCTGCGTGGGTTTTCTCCGGGTGCTGCGGTTTCCTCCCACATTCCAAAAAAAACATGCATGGCAGGCTGATTGAACACGCTAAATTGTCGCTAGGTGTGAGTGTGAGTGCGCATGGTTGTTCATCTCTGTGTGCCCTGCGATCGGCTGGCAACCAATTCAGGGTGTCCCCCGCCTACTGCCCGAAGACGGCTGGAATAGGTTCCAGTACCCCCCGCAACCCTAGTGAGGATTAAGCGGTTCGGAAAATGAATGAATGAATAGGAGTCAATGTGTGACTGTTGGGACAGTTTTTTTTCATCTTCCGAACCGCTTGATCCTCACTAGGGTCGCGGGGCTGTCGGGATAGTATGTCGTAGAATTAAAAAAATAAAATAAAAGTATACTTATCTCTTGAAAATGTATTAACTTTTTTTCCTGTGTTTAATGAATGCATTTTTTAAGATTTTCAATTTGTAAAAAAAACTAGAGCTGTCAAACGATTAAAATATTTAATCTAATTAAAAATGCAATTGTCATAATTAACACAAATGAACTAAAAAATTAATCGTGATTACTCACATTATTTTATCGTTTCTGAATTTCCTTTTACATTTTTTGTCCTATTTTTCCCCATTTTAATGCTCTCATCTCAAAACTACTGGTATACTCTAAAATGGTTCAATGATTTTGTTGTTTACGATGATACTAGTGCAGCGTGTTATACCGGAGACAAATTCCTTGTGTGTTCTACATACTTGGCCAATAAAGATGATTCTGATTCTGATCAACTTGGAATCATGAATCCGTTTTCTATGTGCCAAATGCAAATATTTAATGAAATAATTTCAATTTTACATGAACATTTTTCACTTGGAGCAGTTGTTCACACATAATCTCTCATACAATATAACTTTCCATCAACAACAGTGAAAAAAAATATTTTGTCACACAACAGCTGCTTTAACAGCTTTTTTAATGAAATCAAAACAAAGCAATATAACATTATAAAGTGCACATCTAAGGTAAACTAGTACTCAGCCTATAGTGGATTTAAACCATAGTTGCATACTTCGTTTTTCTCAAGTTTGCTTTGAAGACAGCAGTCTGTTTCTGTATGTTTGTTGGAGAATAACGAGACCCTGGACACCAGTGTTCATTATGTGCCGCTGTATTCAAAACTGCCGTGTCCATATAAATAGCGGTGGAGCTTCTCTGTGTTTGTCTGACAGTGACGGTTCAGCGGTGCAGTGGTAGCGACCTAGCGAAAATAAAACGTCTCCAGTGCAGTCGTCCGAAATGAGGTACACACAAAAACCGTAGAGAGACTTCCGCGAAAGAAGTACCAACATAATCAACATAGCCTGACTTTGTTAGGGGGAGTGAAACCCCCCTCTTTCAGAATGGTTTGCCCCGACCTGGCGTTTTATATTCGCTACGTCGCTACCACTGCACCGCTGAACCGTCACTGTCAGACGAACACAGAGAAGCTCCACCCGCTCTATTTATATGGACACGGAACGCTGTAACCTTCCACACAAAATAGTTCCAAACAAGTAACAATCGCGTCAGTGGCATACATCGTATACCTGTATGATACACAGAGAGAGAAGAACAGGTAACTTTGATCTTGTCAGTGGAGCAATCTGGCAACTTTTCAAAAGTAAACTTTCCATTCATAAATTCTTTAAGTATCCGTTTTCGGTGTCTCGCGCTGCCATGGCTGGCAAGACATGGGCGTGGACTTCTGCAGCGCGCTTGTTGTTTTGTTCTGGTGTATTTATAGAGCAACGTAACATCCGCTTGTGACGTGTCCCACGTTAATCTCGCGAGAAAAATATAATCCCGTTAAAATTCATTTAAATTAATGCCAATAAAAACGCGCTAAACTGACAGCTCTAAAAAAACATATATTATTTTTGTCACGAATGAAGGGTTCTGATCTAATGCATAGCGATGATGTACATATCATACAAACAGCTCTTACCTAGATTTCTTCTGGTCTTCCTATATTCAAATCCACCCCCATTGAAGTGGGAGTAACAAAGGATATTTGGTGGACTGTACAACAAACAGTATAGAGCTGAGGCACTCCACTCGACGTGAGGCAGAGTCGCTAGATCAGGGGTGCCCAAACTTTTCGGATCGACGATCTACTTTTCGATCGACTAACCTCACGGGATCTACCCTTACCGACGTGCGCGCACACACGCACGCACACACACACACGCACACACACACACACACACACACACACACACACACACACACACACACACACACACACACACGCCATGATGAGAAACAGCCTGAAACTGAGGAATGCGACGCACTTCTGCAGCCTGTTAACTATCGTAGCTCACAAGTACCATTTTAAAGTGCTTCCTTGGACCCTCCTAGATTCCTATTCTTTGCCCGTGCCCTCGGTGAATTGTACACGAAGCAAACTCTGAATGAGAAGAATGACGATAAAAGATAGAGCGCAACAGCTCTTATCACAAGCTGCAATTGCAGACTGCTAACAACTTCCGGTGATGTAATCAGGCGCCACCGTAAATTCAAGATTTACCTGCTTTATTTTATTTTTTAAATATTTATTTTGTGAAAATGAGACTGATAGGATGATTAGGGTGCAGCGTACATGACACAAAAAAATATATTACTAACATGTACAAAGACACACAAATGGTTGTTCGTTTTTTTTTCTCCTCGACACTCTTCAGATCTACTCCGGACCTGTCTTAGATCTACCGGTAGATCAGGATCTACCTAATGGGCAGCCCTGCGCTAGATAGTAGTCAAAAGGACAAATAGTCGGTGTGGACGGGTACGATGGAAATTTGCTACGTACAAATTGAAAAAATTTGAGGCCAGTCATTTTTACTCTCTGACAAGGTGATCAAATAATACAGATGTGTAATCTACAAACAGATGCCTCACACCCCAAATTGCTTTTTTTGGTCCAGATGGAGAAAGGTCTTGTCCATCAGAGATGGTTCAAGGAGAACATTTGCTTCTAAAGGGGTTAGGAATTCCTCGATGAGGCCACCAGGCGAGAGGCCCTTCTGCCTTGGCAGAGAAAAGTATCCAAAGTGGAATTCCTACACCTTGGTTCTTATAATGTTTACAGGTGATATTGTCCATCCATTTTCCGATCCGCTTCTCCTCACAAAGGTTGCGGGGGGTGCTGGAGCCTATCCCAGCTGTCTTTGAGCAGTAGGCGAGGAACACCCTCAACCGGTTGTCAGCCTCATACCTTGGGACAATTTAGAGTGTCCAATCAGCCTGCCATACATGTTTTTGGAATGTGGGAGAAAACCCATGCAGACTTGGGGGGGAACATGCAAACTCCACACAGGAAGTCCGGAACTGGAATTGAACCTGATACCTCTGAACTCTGAGGTCGACGTGCACACCATTGGACCACCGGGCCGCCTCTGTGGTATTGTATTCAATGAAATTAAAACACACTGAACTTGTATTTGAGTATTTAATACAACAAATAGTAAGTAGCAGAGGTGGGCTAGTTGCAAAAGTGTGTCATTCGTCAGCGGCCTGGGCACCCGTTCATCATCGTCAGTCCGTCATTATTTCAAGCCAAACCAAACTGCAATCATCAGTCAGTGACATTTTTTTCCCCATCCATGTATGTTGAAATATTAACTCCTTCTGTGAGATATAACACTTGTATTTAGTGCCCCATCATCTTCTACTCTTGGGAAAGATGTAAAATTATATTTATACATTTTAAAGGAGTGATCTGCATTGCTTATTTTTCCAATTTGAAACAGTTCTTAGTATCAAATGTATCAAAACCCATGCATCAAGGACTAATATGGCAGTTTGTTTGGTGGCTGGCCAGTAGGCGCCAGACGATCACCACCAAGAAGACCTTAGAATAATTCCACTCAAAATGAAAAAAAAAAAATATATATATATATATATATATATATATATATATATAATTCTGTATCTGTCTATGTAGTCTACTGTATCTATTTTATATCTCTATGTATTTGATACATATTATAACAATTTTAGATAAGCAGAATACATCTATCACTAATGATAAGAAATGTTTCCTTCATCTGCGCGTCTGATTTTGTACGGAGCCCCTAAGGGGACATGGAAGGAAAAAAAAAAACTTTGCGAGACCTCGCAAAGTAATGCGAGATCTCGCAAAGAAAGACTGCGAGATCTCGCAAAGAAAGACTGCGAGATCTCGCAATAGTTTATTTATTTATTTTTAATGGTCGTTGACGTGCTTCCGGGTCATCGTACGTGTAAGCGCACACAACAGTTATGGAGCGTGTTCAACCGTTCGTGAGTTTAATAGAATTATACTTTGAAATTGGCTTGAAATACAAAGATTAGATTAGATTAAATCTGTTCTTGATGTTAAGTACGGTTTCCAAATAAGTGAAAGACATTTGAAGCGAGTGCTGAACCAAAGAGGACTATTTCGTCGGAAAACGTTCAATGACTTGGCAGTCCTGGTTGACTTCATTCGCAACCAATTACAACATTCCGGACAACTACACGGTTACAGGTGGATGTATAGTAAGTGCAGAGAATATGGACTTCTTGTCAGGAAAGAGGACGTTCGTCTGGTCCTGAAAGAGTTGGATCCGAGAGGAGTGTCGTTAAGGCAAGCAAGACGTCTGAGACGGCGAAACTACTTCTCCAAAGGGCCATATTTTATATGGCACATTGACTCCTATGACAAACTGAAACCATTTGGAATTTGTATCAATGGGGCTAATGATGGTTTTTCAAGGAAAATAATGTGGCTCAATGCCTACATAACAAGTAGTGACCCGAAGTTGATTGGAGGTTACTACATCAACGTTGTGCACCGTTTGGGGGGTTGTCCTCGTATCGTTCGAGCTGGTCTTGTGACTTAAAATGGTCACGTTAAAGGCTTCCAGCGTTTCCTGGTGCCAATACCACCAGGCAGCACCCTTGACAGTTACTTGGATGGAGCCAGCACCGCCAATCAAAGAATTGAATATTGGTGGCGGTTTCTTCGCAGCCAGTGCATGGAGTTCTGGTTATCCCTCTTCACAGACCTCAGAGACAATGTCTTCTTTGATGGTGGATTTCTGGGCAAAAACATACAACTACAATTTTGTTGCATGGGACTTATTCAGGTGAGTTCATACATTCTGGTAGACTCATTAATTAAATGTGTATTTTTGTATGTGAGCGTGAGTTAATGGGAAAGTGGACAGGAACACCCAAGAAGATAATGGTGTGTGGTGAAGGTGAAGGAAAAGTGGGGAGTGGGGAGATGTGGTACATATGAGAGGGGAGGAGTGAGACAAAAAAGCAGCTTCATGCTAAAATTTCTTGCTCATAATAGCTGATATGACTGTGCAACTCTTATTTAATCTGTCTGTATATTATTTTCAACAGGATGAGTTGGATGACACGGCCCTAGTTTGGAACAGCCATCTCATCAGGCCCTCAAAGAACATGAATGTCCCCAGTGGTCGGCCCAACGTGATGTATACGTTACCTGAACTTTATGGTACAAGGGACTTCCTCTCCCCAGTTGACAATGAACAAGTTCAACTGTGCAAATGCCAGTGTGTCTTTCGCTTGACCATGCCTTGTGATCCAGATGTATTTGCATTGTGTGCTTTTTTAATGGCCCAGTCCGATCTAATGCCACCAAAAGACCCATTTCAGGCTGTGAACTTGTATTTACACCTCAGAGAGGCCCTCACCGCTACTCTTTAAGATAAGATAAGAAATCCTTTATTAGTTTCGCAATGGAGAAATTCCCAATTCACAGCAGCAAATTTATGAAGGGAAGAATATAAAATATACAAAATATAGGAGCTGCTGGAAAGGCAGCCACTCTCGCGGCGCCATTTTGAAGTCAAAATAACACAACACATTGGACAGACAGCCGTGCAATCTTCACCAATTTTCTGCATACACTTTATAAATTACAGCCATCTATGTGTTGCTTGGTGTTTGGACCAAACTATATTACGGCTCCTCAACAGGTGTGAGAGGTAACATTTACTGAAGCCTGAATTTGACCATTTTTATTTCTTTGATCACTTCACCTTCAAAGGATAATTGAAACACTTTTGATGACAAATAATATATAGCCATCATAATTAAAAGCATTGTTTATCTGCTGTTTTTCTACCTGTATATGGACAACATATTTGATCTACAATATGTTTGTCAAAGCATTATTGGTGTAAATAAACATTCTTTCTTGGTTGCTGACTTTATACACAAATACTTAATCAACGTGGATGCTGAGGAGTATTCCTGCATAATTGTACATCATCCCAATAGAATTTTCACCTGCCTGTAAATGATGACTACGTAATCATTCATTCATTCATCTTCCGAGCCGCTTGATCCTCACTAAGGTCGCGGGGGGTACTAGAGCCTATCCCAGCTGTCTCCGGGCAACAGGCGGGGGACACCCTGAATTGGTTGCCAGCCAATCACAGGCCACACAGAGACGAACAACCATCCACGCTCACACTCACACCTAGGGACAATTTAGAGTGTTCAATCAGCATGCCACGCATATTTTTGGAATGTGGGAGGAAACCCACGCAGGCCCGGGGAGAACATGCAAACTCCACACAGGGAGGCCGGAGCTGGAATCGAACCCGGTACCTCTGCACTGTGAAGCCGACGTGCTAACCACTGGACTACCGGGCCGCCCTACGTAATCATCACTCCTCACTTTCGTCAGCAGGTGGTTTGTTGTGTTTAAAAAAACTGTTAAGAATGATTTGGAACAAATTTTATTCACATTGACAAATTCTTACAAACATCAATCTCAACATTTTAAATGGAATATAAAACTTCAGACCTTTGGGTAAAACTGAAAACTCCCATCTTGCCTGAAACCATCATGAGAATAAGTGGTAAGTATATTTGCCCATTTGCTCTTCAGTCATTAGAGAAATTACTGCCATGTCAACCTGCAAAGATAAATTGTGAGAATGAATACTTGAAATTTTGACTTAATAACTTTTAACAAATGTAACATGAGTGATGGTACAGAGCAGTCATTATTTGTATTCAATATCACATAATATAATAATAATAATACATCAGGAAGCAGCAGCACATTTACTAACTGTGATGTCTTTTTTAAATTGTGTGACATAAAGTCATTATTGTAAGAACTAAGAACATCAACAGTACAGGTAGAGTAGATAGAAATGCTAGCTTCACTTTTCCCGCCAAGTTAGTTTCTCACTGTATTTGGAGGTCTGCATGACCAATTACTACTACGATGACTACTACTACGATTAATAATAATAATAGAATTTATGTAATGCTTTTCTTACTTCTCAAAAGAATCAAACGGTTTGCACTACAGTAGCGTATTTACAAAACAGAAAATTAACAGTAGGGAAAGTGAGCGTGTCGGAGCCAGTGTCCATTTTGCTCTAGTTACGCTTATTATGTTAGTGTATGGCTGTATGCCCACCTTGTCTCTTTTCATGCGTGTATTGTCCACCTGAGTGACATTTCTTGATCGCAAGAAGTGTTCCAAGTCCTCCTCCATGATTCTCTCCTCCCCCGAGGTAGTGTTGTCTCTCAAATTAGCTGCGCACGACAGTCAACATTCGCCAAACTGACCCGGAAGTAGATCAACGCGCATGAAAAGATTGCGAGATCTCGCATTACTTTACATTACAGAGAACTGTCAGAGCAAACGGCAGATTTTAGAAAGTCCTGCCGAAATAAATCTGCACCCGACACTGCACTGTCAGCGTTGAACTTCCGCCATTGCCGCCATTTCTGTCAAAGTCAGACACATCTCCGAAATCATCTAAGGCCATAAATGTGCCCACTAGTTCACTAGTTAGATAATTTTGAGGCTTACTAGTTGACATGTACGCCACAAAACGCCCACTAGTTTACTAGTAAGATCATTTTGACGCTTACTAGTTGACATGTAAGCCACAAAACGCCCAATAATTCACTAGTAAGATCATTTTGACGCTTACTAGTGAACATGTAAGGCCATAAATGTGCCCACTTGTTGTGCTTGTGACATTACACTGTACTTGCATTACATGCATATAAGGATGATTACGAAAACATGTAACGGTATCCTATTGGCTGCCCGTTTCAAAATAGTATCATCCCACCAGTCAGGGCTCATGATTTTAGAAATTCTGTGCCCACTTAGTTTTTTTAGAACAACCATGGCGGACAGCGTCCTGAGACGCATTCGGCGAAGGTGCAGGGCAATAGAGAGTGCCTGTCGTCAAGGGTCTGCCGGTGAAAGTGAAACACGCGCGATAAACATTTCAATTGCTAATTTAAGAAGAGTTAGTGACCAGTTTAGCCCTGATACTATTCAAAATTTGATTCAAAGTCTAACAGATCTCCGATCTGTCATCATTAAGGGACCCGCTCCTAATGGTGGACGTGTTTGTTCCCATGTGGCACATCGTTTGCACACAGGTAAAATGGCTACCATTTTTTTGTCATTGCTTTTTTGTATGTATTTTTCTTCGAACTACACACGGGTTTTACTGACAACCTGCTGTGACTTACCTTCTATCACCCTGTCAAACGTTGTTTTATACCAGTGGTTTTCCTGCAGATCAGTAGACTATTAAGTAACATGATGGCTATACACTTTTAAGCAATAACTAGTGATCTTTTAGTTATTCAATTATAAGTTTGAATTATTTTTTTCTTGAGTAAAATGGTTAGAGAAAATAGCTGCTCGCGCTTTTGAAGCTGCATATACTTTTATGTACATCTGTGTCTATATGCCTGTACTGTATACAGTACTGTGTATAAAAAACACATAGTGATTCATTTGCTTGAATTCCTTAATCCTTTTATTTCCATACTTTAGGTAGACGAGGGAGGCCAACACTTGACATTACAAGGGATCAAATTGAACTGCTCCTCACTCAGGGCTTTACAGTGAGAGCCATCATGGGGATGTTGGGTTGTTCCTCTTCATACCTGCATAAAAAAGGATTTTTTTTCTTCAGATTTCAGCCAGAAATAGATTTACTCTCATTCATGATGTTGACCTGGAGGAGCATGTCAGAAGATTGCACAGTCAATTTCCCAGATCAGGCTCGGAAGTAAGTGTTCTGCTACATACTCTTGTCCCTTCATGTATATATCATTATATTCAGTGAGAAAGTGTACTTTCTTTTCTTGTGTTGTTTTATGAAACAGTTGAAGATGATGAGGGCATACCTGCGTGCTGATGGTATTGTAGTACAAAGAAAAAGAGTTCGAGAAATCCTCAACCGTATTGACCCAGCTGCTGCAGACCAGAGATGGAGCCAGACTGTGGCTAGAAGAACATACGATGTGCAATTTCCCAATAGTTTATGTCACATAGATGGGCATATGCGTTCATTCGTTAATAAGGGATCATCTTATATTTGTACTCGTGGGAGCATTAGAAAGCCATATTGTATGGACAGTACAGATTAAATTGAATTTTATCATTTAAATATCCAAGTTACACAAACTCCAAATTGCCTCCATATAGTCTTGAGTGCACAGCAATATCATCTCTACCGAGATGATATTTCAAACAAGATACGAAACTTGATTATTTTCTTGTATTTAATCCATTATTCTTTTTATGTTTGTTTTACAGGTGGGGGTTTGTGACACATGCTGGCATTGATGGGAATTCCAGGCTAATAACGTACCTCGACTGCAGCACAGACAACACAGCTTTGACGGTGTTGAAATATTTTGTCCACGCCACCTGCCTGTATGGGTTACCCTCCAGAGTAAGATCCGACCATGGCGGTGAAAACACTCTGGTTGCTCTTTTATTGAACCTACTGCAGGGACAAGAGCACGCAAGGCACATTACAAGCCAGTCTGTGCACAATCAACGTATCGAAAGCCTTTGGAGAGATGTTTTTCATCAGGTTGTGCACTACTTTTACAAGCTGTCCTATTCGTTTGAAGATGAACAAATACTGAACCCTGAAGATATCATTCACGAAATGGCACTACAGATTGTATACAAGCCAGAAATTGAAAACCTACTGTGCTTATTCAAACGTGGTTGGAACAACCACAGAATGAGAACAGCAAACAACCGCACTCCAACACAAATTTGGATGGAGGGCATGTTAGCCAACAGTGAGCAGGAAACAACAGCCCTCAAGAATGTCTTTGGAGATGACCCTTACAGCCAAGAAAATCTCGAAGCTGGCTTTGCAAGACACGGCATACAGTTCAACCAGTTTCAAGCAAACAGTGAGGGTCTTGAACAACCAGTGACTATATCAAAGCAACTTAACCTGAGCCCAGAGCACCTGCAATATATTCAAAATGCAATCAATGAAACAACAGACTTGAGGGAAAAATACCTGGTGTGTGCAAGAACGATTCAAAATATTCTTGAAGGGAGATAAACGCACCTCTACACCTTTCCAAAGTCCAAGGAGTCGCCTATTGCCTGGGAGAGCATCTGCTGCAGGTCGTTCTCCTCTGTAACTCCTCTCGGCAGATACAAACACAACATGCAGGTAGACGCGTAGGGCAAACGTCGCATGCCCTCAGCCTGGTCATAAAAATCGATGCAGATGTTGTCGCGGAAACCCAGGACAGGAACTTCAACCGCCCCAGTGATGAAGACGAGAAGGTCTTCAAATCTGATTTTAACCATTTTGTCTGCCATTGGACACAAAAAAGTAAATCAAACATGACATCTGGACAGTATTTCACCATCTTCATTCATTCATTCATTCATCTTCCTAACCGCTTGATCCTCACTAGGGTCGCGGGGGGTGCTGGAGCCTATCCCAGCCGTCTCCGGGCAGTAGGCGGGGGACACCCTGAATCGGTTGCCAGCCAATCGCAGGGCACACAGAAACGAACAACCATTCACACTCACACTCACACCTAGGGACAATTTAGAGTGTTCAATCAGCCTGCCATGCATATTTTTGGAATGTGGGAGGAAACCGGAGCACCCGGAGAAAACCCACGCAGGCCCGGGGAGAACATGCAAACTCCACACAGGGAGGCCGGAGCTGGAATCGAACCCGGTACCTCTGCACTGTGAAGCCGACGTGCTAACCACTGGACTACCGGGCCGCCCTTCACCATCTTCTCGTGTAACAAATTTAGGGTATATGAACATTATGTAAGGAAAAAGATTTGCATTTCATTAAAAGTTTCTAACAACCCTTTCTTGTGTCAATTGCATTGTCTTCAAATGGTAAAACATCCGACTATAGCACTTTGATCAGTCCGTCAAAGTAGTGAAAATTTTAAGTGTGCCATTTTGTTTGTGCAAGGTATTTAATAATTTCTGCAACAAAGGCTTGATTAAGTTACCCTCAATTATATTCAAAGCCATTTCTCAGCTGTAGATGGTATCCTCCTCTGTCTGCCTATTATTGGTTCCTCTGTCACTGTAATTACAAATGAGGATGGCTTTGAAGGCTGCCTTTGACAGTGGTTCGTTCCTGCATGTTGGTGAACAGGGGCAAGAAAGCGATCCAGTTTTTCTTGACTAGGTCCCACAACTTTCCGTATGCATTCATTCCCTCTGTGAACTGGTGTATCATCTTGGCTGTTCTATAATGCAACAGTGAGAACATATGCAGAGTATATTAGTCTGTAACAGTCTTGAATCCCTCATATACATTAGGAGTTTTTCATAAAACGCATAATTGGGCCCAAATTCATATGACCGTAGGGTATGTAGTCATAATTATGTTTTTACAATAGCTTTCCATTTTTAGCAGTCATGACCAGGTCAGAAAGGGGAAAACCGATTCCGCACACCTTTTCATGATTTAATTTCATCTGTCTCTTGTTTCAGCAATGAGAACCACATTTCCAACTAATATTCAGCGGGGACCTGTGTCATTTGTAAGAGCAACATTATTTTTATCCTGAGAATTAGAAACACTAGAATTGCAGATTCTGCAAAACCGGAAATGATGGAAAAAGTAAGCATTCGTGATAATTTTTTACTCTTCTAAATGGTACTCTTGATTTGAAGATAAACACTAGTGCAGTGGAAATTTAATATATTTCCACTGCATCTTTATGTAGTTCCTGATTGGTTTGTGTGCGCCTATTTGGTAGGCGGAACTACCTAATAGGCGCACACAAACCAATAAGGGGCTACATTTAGATCGTAAGTGCCATATAGAGGAGTCAAAAAAATAATTACTTCATGAAGATTCATTTGTCCATCACGATTTGTTGTTGATTCAAAACTAACATTTCAAAATATAAGTTAGTCAAGGCAGGGTCTGATTGAAATCTACATATTTACATCACCTCAGTGACACTATTTCGTAGCAGTTAAAAGTTGAAATGTTTCTTTCCTTTGCATGTTTTTACCTGAGATAGATGTAATGCTTGACAACATATGCATAGATTTTTGGCATGTCTTCAACTTTGGCACTAAATATTCCTGGGATGCCACACTCAGAAATCCAGTCCCCCAAGTCACGTTGGAGTGCTATCAGGTCCTCATTTTTCTTGCACTGTTGAATCTGAGACACAGGAGTGGGAACAATGCAGCTGAGTCACAGACTGAACTTTCTTTTCATAGAAATAAACAGCAACTGGTAGCAGTTTGACTCATTACAAATACATCTTTAAATGACAATCATGATGTACCCTATTGACTTTGCTTTGCACATCTGGGTCAGGCAGCACATGCCAGTCAAAATGCTCCAGTGTTGGCTCATGGCCGCACATCAACTGGAAGAGGCAAGGATCCAGGGCCTTAATGCATGGACCACCATGAGCAATTGACCAAGCGATAAGGTTGCCACCTTTCAAATATTTTTGCTGGTCTAGAGCCGTTTGGTCATAAGTAAGAAAGACCTGGCCAGCCTTTCCTTCAAAAATTCCGACGGAGGTCTGTACCTCTATCATCAGGAGTCTAGGATAAAAGTCAAAAGAAAAGGGTTTCTTTCAGGCATTCATTCATCTTATGAATTGCTTTGCAGGCGTGCTGGAGCTCATCCCAGCTGTCTTTGTGCAGTAGGCGATGTACACCCTGAACTGGTCGTCAACCAATCGCAAGCTACACTGAGACGAACAACCATTCGCACCTGCTTACAATTTGGAGCAGTCAACTGGCTGGCAACCAGTTTAGGGTGCTGTGTGCATTGAGCCTGAAGACAGCAGGGATAAGCTCCAGCACCCCTGTGTTGAAAATGGAAAATTAAAACCGGCATTCATACCTGAAAAACTCCCGCTGTGGTCCCCCCATATCATCTGCATCTTCTCCTACAAACTCTATGTGTGGTGACTGCATCCAACAGAAAGTCACTCTGGAGATTGCTTTAATGGCACTCTCCAGAAGCTTACTCCTTCTGATACAGATGGTGGATACCAGATTGCCAGAAATGTGATCCTCGTGAAAATTCCTCAAAATAGTGGCAAGATCCACTTCTTCCTAATGTATATTAAAAGAACAGTATATTAGAATTGAATGGCAAAACAATGGCAGAGAGAGGCAACACATTATTTCCACTTATGAATATTTAAAATGCAGTGTCATAAACAACTCCTGGAAAAAAAAAACATTTTGGCCTATGTTATGTTTAAAAGAGCTCTAACTTACTGATGGGGGACTGTCATTTTCATAAGCAACTGCCATGAGGTCATCCTCTGACCTCTCTTCTTCAGAATCATCAATAAAAAAGTCATCCACACGAGTCCTAAAAATCAGATTCCCCAAATCATAATTACATACTGGAACTCCAGACTCTCAAACCATTTGCATCATAGATGTACTGCATTTTGATTTATCTACAGATGTATTGTGATTTAATTCATGCACGTGGATCTCCTTAATTTCTTATTCATTCACATTGGTGCCCGTAGAGTAAAAGTGACAAATCATTTATTTGCTGTCTGTATTTTCCATAGAGTTTTGCTGGAGAAAAAGCTTCTTATGTTCAAACCTTCATAAAGGACAAAACTTTCTCCAGAGTGTTAATAAGAAAGGGCTGTTGAACTATCTGTCAATATACAGGGCACAGCACAAGTGCTGAGGACAGACCAGAAATTGAATATAATTCCGTGTCACATATGGTACATGTTTCTTCCATCCATCCATCCATTTTCCGAACCGCTTAATCCTCACTAGGGTCGCGGGGGGGGGGGGGGGGGGGGGTGCTGGAGCCTATCCCAGCCGTCTTCGGGCAGTAGGCGGGGGACACCCTGAATCAGTTGCCAGCCAATCGCAAGGCACACAGAGACTAACAACCATCCACGCTCACATTCACACCTAGGGACAATTTAGAGCGTCCAATCAGCCTTTCTGTTTTTGGAATGTGGAAGGAAACCAGAGCACCCGGAGAAAACCCACGCAGGCCCGGGGAGAACATGCAAAATCCGCACAGGGAGGCCGGAGCTGGAATCGAACCCGGTACCTCTGCACTGTGAAGCCGACGCGCTAACCACTTGACTACCGGGCCGCCCTTGGTACATGTTTTTAAACCTACAAAATACCTGTTCATTGATTCCAAGCGTGTCACTCTGTAAAATACCTTCAAAAGTACAAATGGTGCATGTTATAATGTGAAAACATGAACATGTCTGCAGTCATATTTTCAGAACATATGACAGATTATCTATAATCTCCATGTGGGGATATACCTCTGGGGTCCCTGCATTGAGCCGCTGCGCAGAATCCAAACTTGACTCTAAACTTGGCTCCTGTTGGAAAGAGTTAGACTTACATCCAGCTGTCTTTTTTGACGTGAACACCGAGAGGGTGCCTTTTAATCTCCAATTATAACCATTTAGCTCACAAATGCCTCCACTCTGAATTATTAAATATAAACTACAACATTGTGGACAAATACTTACTTGACAAGATGATGCAGGGTTTCGAGATTGGGTACTGCGCGAGACCTCAGGTCTTGTGGCTGTTGAGGTAGCAGTAGGTGAAGCCATCAATGTTGTGGATGGTGGAGGAGGAAAATACTGGGGAATGCTCTCGTGTTCAGTTGGCTGGGATGTCTCTGGTACAGCGTGAGTATTTTCAAATTCAGTGATCTATGTTGACAAGACAAAGTCTTATTAATCAGTCAGAGTGCTAATATCCAAAAGGAATGTTTGATCAATCTAAAGACTAACCTCTAACGGCAGTGTAATATTGGTCTGGGGAAGAATATATATTCTGCTTCCCCCAACTGCTGTTTTGAGGTCCTTTAAAGTGTTTGCCTGAATTCTAGTCAGACGCCTGGACTTATCAGCTCTTGCGAGATGAAATCCAAAAACATTTAGGCTAACTGATGGGATGCTTTGACAGATGTAATTATTAAACTCTGCGAGACTCCATGAAAGTTGTGCATAACACTCAGGGGAGTTTGTCGCTTGCAGATCATGACTTGGGATCCCTGGAAAATAAATACCCATCCCCCAGAAAAAAAGAAAAATTAAACATATGAGCATAATTTTTACAATAAAAGCACAAGGGTATGTACTGTTCCTACGTTTGAGGTCACTTATACCCTTACCCACCGTTTTATCCATGACAATAACATTAAGTTAATTGGAAATACCAATCTTGACATTGCTAGTTTTTTTTAAACAATACAAACAAACATTGCTTTTCTTTAAAGCATAAGGATTTTCTGAGTGACCCCGAACTTTTGAACATTAGTGATATGGCTGGCAACCAGTTCAGGACTACACATCCAATGAAGCAATAACCGCCGGGCCGGCCCGCTCTCCGCCATTGAGACTGAACTGGGGCTTTTTTTAAATCTCTCAATCTGTCCAAGAGGCCTCCTGCCGGGCCGCACTCGGCCGCCGAGCCGGCCCGCTCTCCGCCGCCGAGCCGGCCCACTCTCCGCCATTGAGACTGAACGGGGGCTTTTTTAAAAATCTCTCAATCTGTCCAAGAGGCCTCCTGCCCGGCCGCACTCGGCCGCCGAGCCGGCCCGCTCTCCGCCGCTGGGCCGGCCCGCTCTCCGCCGCCGAGCCGGCGCGCTCTCCGCCGTTGAGACTGAACGGGGGCTTTTTTATTCTCTCAATCTGTCCAAGAGGCCTCCTCCCCAGCCGCACTCGGCCGCCGAGCCGGCCCACTCTCCGCCATTGAGACTGAACGGGGGCTTTTAAAAAAATCTCTCAATCTGTCCAAGAGGCCTCCTGCCCGGCCGCACTCGGCCGCCGAGCTGGCCCGCTCTCCGCCATTGAGACTGAACGCGGGCTTTTTTAATCTCTCAATCTGTCCAAGAGGCCTCCTGCCCGGCTGCACTCGGCCACCTAGCCGGCCTGCTCTCAGCCGCCGGTCCGGCCCGCTCTCAGCCACCGGGCCGGCCCGCTCTCCGCCACCGAGCCGGCCCGCTCTCCGCCATTGAGACTGAACGGGGGCTTTTTTATTGTCTCAATCTGTCCAAGAGGCCTCCTACCCGGCCACGCTCGGCCACGTCGCCGTGCCTCTCCTCCGGTGCTCAAGATGACTTCTACAGGCCGCGCTCCAACACCGTTCATCCGACCAAAATGCCTCCCCGCCGGCCACGCTCGGCCACGCCGCTGTGCCTCTCCTCCGGTGCTCAAGATGACTTCCACGGGCCGCGCTCCAACACCATTCATCCGACCAAAACGCCTCTCCGCCGCCAAGCCGGCCCGCTCTCCGCCATTGAGACTGAACGGGGGCTTTTTTTTAATCTCTCAATCTGTCCAAGAGTCCTGCTGCTCGGCCGCCGAGCCAGCCCGCTCTCCTCGGCCGAGCCAGCCCACTCTCCTCGGCCGAGCCAGCCCGCTCTCCGCCGCCAAGCCGGCCCGCTCTCCGCCATTGAGACTGAACAGGGGCTTTTTTCTTAATCTCTCAATCTGTCCAAGAGGCCTCCT